>NW_017306321.1:2237767-2244104 GCF_000935625.1 Nanorana parkeri | reverse complement strand
GAAAACCCCCAAAACATTATATATATATATATATAAAGATATATGCATATATAAAAAATATATTCTGAAAGCAAAGACCCCGTAGAATAAAATGGTCGCAGTTGCAAATTTACGTTGCATGATATTAGCGCAACTCTTTATCAAACCCAAACATTTGTAAAAAATACAATGACGTTAATTTTAGTGGCCAAAAACACAATGTAATACCCATTTTTTTGTAAAATATAAATGAGGAGGTTAAGATGAGTAAATAGATACCCAACATTCCCAGGCTAAAAACTGTGTGCATCCGTGAAACAGCAACAAAATTCAGTATCCCAAATTGTCCATAGGGGGCGCTTTAAAAGCCCGTACAGGTCATCAGTTTAGAGATATCCATGACTATTGGCCCTAAAATTATCACTATCACTCTCGTGCACACGGCAATATCTAACATGTGTGGCGCGATCGTCGTATTTGCGCACAAGCGAGCGGAGGACTTTATTTTTTTTTATGTTTACATTTATTTTATTTTATCTTTTTAAAACTTAATTTTTTTACCTAATTGCTATCACATAAGGGGACTTACAAGTCCTCTATGAGATAGAATACTAGTGGGGACAGGTGCCCTTTAAGGTGACATTAGGGATCTATTAGACCCCTCGGCAGTGGCGTCACAAGGGGGGTGTGACACCATTGCAGGGGTGACACCGAAATGACTGAGAGTCATTTTGGTGTCACCCCCTCTGAAAAGTTGGGCACTTGGTCATGGACCGAGAGTCTGACAGTTTCGGCAGAGAGGAGGGGACCCGCCCTTATCTCGCCGGGTGAACGTCCCCTCCTCTCTCTGCCGACGTCCATCACCAAGATGGCCGCCGGCAGGTATCAATAAAATCGCTGTGCATACGCGATCACTTCACACACATGCGCGATGCTGTTACAACGGGGTGCCAACCAGTAACCGCTCCGGGTGACACCCGGCCTCAGGGCGCCCCTGCCCCTCGGGTCACCTTTGCACTCCAAATAAGCTATTGGAGTGCAGATTGTGCTCCAATAGCTTCTTCCCCGGCTTCAGCCACTGAGGAATGACAGCTGAGGGACTGGAAGTGATGCGCACTACACCGGCCCCTGGTAGCAATCTGGCCGCAGCTCGGCCCCCAGGATGGCTTCCAGCGTAAAGCTGACAGTCGGCCTTACACATGTAAACAGAGTCTGCTTAAAGGGGCCGCTGCCAGTGATGTGTGACATGTGCTGACAGCAGTGAAAGGTTTAATAGTGAGGCTGGAAGAAACTCTGAGTCCATCAAGTTCAATCTATCCTAATACTGTTATCATCACAATGCGAACAATAGAAAATCTTCCTGACCCCGCAATTGGCAGTCAGGCTAAAAAAAGTGGCAAAACAAGCTGAACAGGACACAGCGGCGGTGTAGTGGCCGGCAGGAGGAACCAGAGCACCCAGCAGGGAACACACTGTAGCTCTGCAAATAAGAGAAGATTTATGGGATAGGAAACTATTCGATTTGTTCTTTTACAGGTTCTTTTTGTCACCACAGAAACAGAATGACTTGAAAGCCGAACGTCAGTGAAAAACGACACGATAAAAATGAAAAGCCTGGAAAAGATCAAATAACAAAATCAACTTTCTGACAAAAATCAAAAAAACTAACAAAAAGCCCTGCAATCATTTTTGGTCATTTTTCATCTGCCACTGGATGTCCTCAGTCTGAAGGCCAGCATCATTGATCCCATTTCCTCTTAGTATAGGTCATCTCAGCCTGTGAGTGGACAGTCGAAGTAGAAGCAGCACATCTCTTATTCTGCTATCTCCTCCTATCCGCATGCTTCTTGTCAGCTTACAAACTGATTGGCTCTTTGTCCTGCGTCTTCCTGTCACACTACAGCCCTTCTGTATCAAAGTCAGTGACTTACACCATTTGCATTTAAAAATACATTTAATAATCTATTAATGATTACAGAACTACATTAATTTGTGACTTTTATTGCTGCCTGGTGTTCAGCTTTTAATGTAGTAATAAAATCGCAAACTTTTTTTCAATAATGAAACCAGATCAAAGAAATATAGATCGCCCAGCAAAGTATTTCTTTATATTTTTGCCCAAACACTTAGGCTCCGTTCACATTGAGCGATTTAACGCGCGATTTTTGTAGCGATATCGCTCATATTTCCGCACTATATCGCTCTATGTAGCTTCACCAATACAATTCAATGTAGCTGTTCACATCTTGTCGCTCAATGTCGCTCAATATCGCTCAATATCGCTTGTAGCTCGTCGCTGGTAGCTTGTCGCTTCTACATGACCCTTTTTTAGAGCGATTTTGAGCGATATTGCTCCTGATTGCATACAGCCCAATAGGAAGATGTTGCGCGATGTCGCGCGACACATCGCTCAATGTCGCTCAATGTCGCTCAAAGTCGCGCGATTTGCATGTCGCTCAGTGTGAATGGGGTCTTACAGTCATCATGTGTTTGAACAGCTCCAACTCTCTCCGCTCGGCTTCCCTGAACTTCCCGTCCAGTACAAGATCACAAGAGACAGAGCAGTCTACAGCAACCGTCCATCTAGGGCAGGGGTAGCCAAACTCCAGCCCTCCAGCTGTGGTGAAACTACAAATCCCATAATGCATCTCTCTCCGGGAGTCATGTCTGTAGCTGTGAGAATCTTGCAATGCCTCATGGGATTTGTAGTTCCACCACAGCTGGAGGGCCAGAGTTTGGCTACCCCTGATCTAGGGGGAAGACGAAGAAAGAGCGGGGAGCAGAGGAGAGGCTTGCCTTGCTGTGCCTGTGTGTTTGTGGAGATACACATAGCTTACTAGCACACACAAGGGTGACTCCATAGGACCCTGCAGGGGAAAGGAGTCACCCTAAAAACAGGAAGTCAGGACCAGTGCTTAGGGGACCAGCTGATTCTGCAGGAAGCTAAAACCTTTAAACATGAAGAAGCAGCGTCCATTGTAAGTGATTTCTTAAAGTTATTGGCAACACGTGTTGCCTTTAACATCAGTATACACACAGTCCTTTAATATGTTTCTTTACACCCCATACGGCACACTAGTGTGCCGCGGCACAGTGGTTGAAAAACGCTGCCATATTGTAAACTAGTTGAGGACCCAAAGAACAAGAAAATGTTATCTGTAGCAGTGGTGGTCCTACTAGAGGGGGATTGCTTTTAGCGCCAAAGGTTGTGTGCTTACAGCAAGGGTGGACTGGACCTACAAAAGGGCCCTGCGGTGGCACTGCGAGCTATTATTCAATCTGTGGTCTACTATGACCCCCAGATCCTTTTCCATTTCTGACTTCCCTATTGGGGTACCCAATAATATGTATTCCACTTGCCTGTTTTTGACCCCAAAATGCAATACTTCACATTTATCGACATTAAACCTCATCTGCCATATAGTCGCCCACTCCCCTTTTTTATCCTGTAATGTTATAGTGTCTAAGTCCGTGTCTATTAGGAGATTTAAACAGGTAATATAAGATATCAAAAGTTTATATGACATATAAACAGGTAATAGAAGATATAAACAAGTAATATGACATATAAAAAGGTAATATGATATAATCAGGTAAAATAAAAATGTAATATGAGATATAAAAAGGTAATATGAAATATTAACGGTTATTATGAGATATAAGCAGCCACCTAGGTGGAATGCATACTACATTGCCATTGCATTCAACTTTCATCATCACCTTATCAATATAACAGTGAACATTTGAATGCTATCATGATCTAGAGTCTTGTGACTCCTCTAAGCAGCCCCCTCCCCCATCATTCTGGTCTTGCTCCTCAATTTACACCCAAGGTTAGCAGGACAAAAAGAAGGAAGTGCAGAAAATAATGTAAATATTGTGTTTTGTTACTCTTCCTTTCACCCTCCCGCCATAGGTCCATGCCTACAAGTGGGAGAAATGACAGTTACATGATGCGTCATATAGCAGCTCCCAGTGAGACAATAACAGACATAAGAGAGATGCGTCATAATTTGCTCTCATCATCTTCAATAAGTAATATAATCCGGGTCTGCAGAGGAATTCGGGAGGGGCGGCCCCCATACCTCCAGCCCAGATGCTTTCTATAACCTTCACTTGGTCCCCCGAGTATCATCTTGCCAGGCTATGGGAAATGATCGTGGCCTCTCTGTAGAGGTGCCGGGTGACTTTGATGTATGTTCAGCAGGTTGTGCAATGTAAACGAGTCATTGTGTGACTCAGAGGAGAATATTATACAAGGGCCGCACCGTGAGGGCCGCTATACAGGCATGCGTTGTGGTAAACCACGCCATTAACCTGAATGTGTTATTACTACAATGGTTAATGGGAAATGAATCATTATAATGGCCCATAAATGTCCCATCAGCCATGAAAAGTTATTCATATAGCAGTGTGTGATATCAGTGCCGCCCGCAAGAACCACATTCTGCCAGAGATAAAAGGAGAGTGACTTCTACGGATACTTAGGGAGGAAGACAGGAAGGAGAGAAGGAGGAGGAGAGAATAAAGAATGAGGGACAACATGAAAGAGTGAGAGGAAGGTAGGAGAAGGAAAGGAGGAAGAGAGGGAGGATGGAAGAAAGGGAGGGAAGAGAGAATGAGAGACAACATGCAAAGAGTGAAAGGAAGGTAGGAAAAGGAAAGAAGAAAGGAGTTAGAGAGGAAGGGAGGGAAGAAAGAATGAGAGAAAACATGAACGAGTGAGAGGAAGGTAGGAGAAGGGAAGAACCAAGGAAGGGAGGGAGGGAAAAAAAGGGAAAGACAGGAAGGAAGGAATGAATAAGGGAGGGAGGAAGGAAGAATGGAAGGGAGGAGGTAAGTGGAAAGAGGAAGGAATGATTAAGGGAGGGAAGTAGAAAGGATGGAAGGAAGGAATGAATGAGGAAAGGAAGAAGGAAGAGAGGAAGGGTGGAAGAGAAGACGGTGGGAAGAAGAAAGGGAGAAAGGAATAAATGATGGAGGGAGGGAGGGAGGGAAGAAGGAAATAAGGAAAGGAGGAAGGAAGAGAGGAAGGAGGGAAAGAAGGATGGGAAGATGGAATGGAAGGAAGGATTACGGAAGGAAGGAGAGGGAAGAAGTAAGGAAGAATAGGAGGGAGGAAGGTAATAAAGAAGGGAGGAAGGAAGAGAGGATGGAAGGAAGAAAATAAAGGAGGAAGGGAGGAATGAAGGAAGGGAGAGAAGCAGAAAGGCAAAGAGGAGGAATGAATGAGGGAGGGAGGAAGGAAAAGAGGGAGGATGGAAGGGAGGGAGGGAGGGAGGAATGAATGAATGAGGGAGGGAGGAGGGAAGGATGCAAGGAAGGGAGGAATTAAGAATTAAGGAAGAAAGGAGGGGAAAGGTGTAAGGAAGAATGGAAGGAAGGAGGCCTCCCCAGGCTAGCTATTCCTTAGCAAACTGACCTATCACAGTCCAAAATCAATATCTAGGATCAGGCCAGCTATTCATGTAGTGAAGAGAAGTCAGCATTCCTATGTACCAATGCCCCATGCTTTAGGAGTCTTGGAGCACATACAGTGGTGGCTACATGCAGCCTTGCCTTTCATAACTACCGCTGCTTTCCAGTCTGTCCTGCAATGGAAAGGTTCCTTTAAGTACTAATTCATCAGCACAATAACACACAGCAACCAATCACATTTTGCCTTGTACCTGTCTGGCTGCAAGAAATGGAATTTAATTTGGTTCTGCACTCAACAATTACATTTCTTTATTGAATAAGGCTTATGTAATGTATCTTGTCTGAAGGCCACAATGCACACAGGACTGGTCAAGAGAAGCCATGTCCATCAGACCCCCTTCTTCTAATGCAGCTTCACTACCTGTGTTTTCTCTCACGGCAAAGGGAAATGCAGAGGAGAAGTGACTGGCATTAAACATCCAGTGCCCTGCTCTGTCTACAAAGTGACTACACAGTGATTTATACAAACTCTGCTATGTCCCTGGTTTATGAGCTACAGATCATATTCCAGCTCATTGATGTTCAGTGCTTGCATCACTCAAGCCAAAGGTATGTTTATAGGTACTACATCCAGCTACCCAAACAATGTGTGATAAATGAATGGATTAGCTATACAACCAGCAGAGAGCCAAGCAAAATGTTTCTTTTCAGCCTGGGAGAGCAGAACACAGGCAGTTTATGTACCATGATAGTATAACCCAGCCTTTCTCAACCAGGGTGCTGTGGCAACATGGTGTGCCTTCAGGCTTTGCCAGGGGTGCCTTCATATGTCTGCTAAAGGGGGGAGTCTGATATAAAGGATGGAGCCTCTAATGCGAAGGGGGCTCCAGATGTGAAGGGGGGCCTATGATGGGAAGGGGGCTCCAGATGTGAAGGGGGG
>NW_017306321.1:2230328-2236366 GCF_000935625.1 Nanorana parkeri | reverse complement strand
AAGGGGGGCCTATGATGCGAAGGGGGCTCCAGATGTGAAGGGGGGCCTATAATGCGAAGAGGGCTCCAGATGTGAAGGGGGGCCTATGATGCGAAGAGGGCTCCAGATGTGAAGGGGGGCTTCTGATATGAATAGGGCTCCAGATTTGAAGAGGGGGGCCTTGTAATGTGAAATGAGGAGGGACGCAGATGTAAAGGGGGAAACTCCACGTTAACTTTTCCTTTGTATTTGCATAATTTTAAAGGGTACAATGACTGAAAAAAGGTTGAGAAATGCTGGTATAACCAATGAACTGACCACTGGTGGCCTAGGATAAACCACCTGTGCTATGGAATCATATATTGCAGGGGTAGGCAACCTTGGCTCTCCAGCTGTGCTGAAACTACAAATCCCATAAGGCATTGCAAGCCGCAGGCATGACTCCCAGAGGCAGAAGCATGATGGGATTTGTAGTTTCAGCACAGCTGGAGAGCCAAGGTTGCCTACCCCTGATATATTGCATGTTTAACAAAACACCACAGAAGCCATATTGGTTGAGCAGATTTATCCTCCTGCAGAAAAGGCATTAGGTTCCATTTGTTTAAAGTAATTATTGACTTCAATGGAGAATGCAGCATGGAGTTGTATTTGCAGAGGACTCTCAAGCCCTGACCAACACCCCCCTCCCCCTTTTTTCCCTTGTCCAACTTCCTACAACCAATAAAATTGATATATGGACGTCTATAAGAGCTGGAAAACCCCTTTATGGTTGAAATTGATGCCCAACTTAAAGAGACACTTTAGGCAATATTCCTCTATCATAAGCTACTTTATACTTGTCCATTTGTTATAAGTTAAATTAGGACCCATAGAATAAGAAAATGTTTCTGTAACAATGGTGGTCCTATCAGATGGGTGTTGCTTGCAGCAGGGTATTGGTCTTAAATTTAACGATAAGTGCTCTGTCTCAGGTCCACTCCTCTGCTGATTGACAGTAGGAAGTAGGCGGATGCAATAGCCAGCCTGCTATTGGCTTTTGCAATTTGAAATAGCCAATAGCAGGCTGGTTATTGCTCCTGCCAACTCCCTGTTTACATTCAGCTGTGGAATCTTGCCGCCGGCAGATGAACACACAGCCCGGTCACCAGTCATCGAATGCTATTCGGATGCAGAGCTAACATAATGACCTAAACGGTCTGGTATGATTTGGGGAGGGGACCACAGGCTTTTTTTTTTTATTTTAACGTTTAACAACATAAAGTCATTCAGAATGACATTCGGGGAAAAATTTGGATGCATCCGAAATGTTCATTATCGGATAATTCGGATATGTTCTGATTCATTCTTTTTTCATTCGGAAATTCCGATGCATCCGAATGTCCGGATTTCTGAAAATTCACCTGAATCTCAATTCGGAACCAAACTAATTGCACATGTCTTAATGAAACCTTTTCGTCTGTAATAGCTTCCATTTATATACACTCTACAATGGAATCTTGTTGGACTGACATTGACCTGTTGCATCTGTAAAACATAAGTCAAAGCAACAAGGCATTGACTTATTTTTTACAGATATACCATGACCTGGATGAATGAGAACCTTCACAGACATATTGACCCTGTTGGTTAAAAAAGTACTGTACCAAGTAATGAATTACTAATACAGAGACAATGAAGAATGTGAAGCAACTATATCATCAGTGTCAGTGGTATAAAAGTGCATTACGATAAGCATAAAAACATTGTGACAATAGATTCCATTTAAAGAAAATTGCAAGGAGGTTGGGAATATAAATATAGGCTTAATGCTACTTTAATTAAAATATATATAATCACTGTCTGTTTAGCTTGAATGGGCTTGCCCGTACGATCCTCTGTGTAGAAGAAATTAATCTTTAGCAGTGACATGAAGCTCCCCCCCATCTACTGGCTACAAGAGAAATGCATGAATATCAATTTGTACAGGAACGCCATATTGAATATTCTCCATTATTCTAATTTGGTCTCTCATGTTTAACCAAAATTCAATTGTTTCACTTGAAAATCATGATGGCACAACTCCCTTGCAGCACTGCATTCCTGGGTGCAGGGACACTACACGGAGCTTGTATGTTTCTCTGGATTTGTGAGAAGTTTCCTTCCACAATCCCACAGGCATTAACTGCAATATACTATATAACCAGCAGGCAGAGCTTTTCTTTTGTCAGGCAAACACATGGAAAATTCTAAGGGCCCATTTACAGTTGCATTAAAGTGACACAAAACTCAAGAGTTAAATCTTAAAAATGCATTTAAGTACCTTAAGGCCTCATTCGCATGGGGCTAACTCGGGGGCGTAGATGTCCGTGCCGCGTGCACGTCCCTATTGGGCTGTTCCCTGGAGGGACAGGTGCTGCTTGTGATTGCTCGCAGCATCCTGTCCTTCCCTATGGGAGGACGCGGTCGTGCGCTGTCATACGCTCACCCGACCTGCACATCCAGGTACTGAGTACGGACTCCCAGACCCGCACGGATGTGCAGTTTGGGTGTGCGTATGACAGCATATGGCCGCGTCCTCCCATAGGGAAGAACAAGCTGCTGCATGCAGCACCGTGTTAGCCCTGTGTGAATGAGGCCTAACTATTAACAAAAATGTATCTTATTTGTGTATCACTCGGCTGTAGATCCTCCAATCATCTCTGAATTAGTGCTGACACTGTCCTTCCTTCTGGGGTGTGGCTACTTTTGTTTCCCATGGTTCCTGTGTGTGTTGTAAAGTAGCCACCGCTCCAACTTCACTCCCGGCATGGACTACAATCTCCTACAAATTAGTAAACTAAACGTGAGATTGTAGTCCATCACAAGAGTGAGCTTGGAGCAGTGGCTACTTTACAACACACACAGGGACCATGGGGAACAAAAGTAGCCCCCCTCCAGAAGGAAGGACAGTGTCAGCACCAATTCAGAGATGATTGGAGGATCTACAGCCGAGTGATACACAAATAAGATACATTCTTGGTAATAGTGTACTTGAATGCATTTATATAATGAAATGATCTTGAGTTTAGTGTCACTTTAAGGCACTGTCTACGCACCCTGACATGGTGAAAATCAGATGTGACCTTGTTTTATAAATCAATGGCGTAACGCAGGTGCACTGCCATAGCGCATTGGGGTGTCATTCAAAATAAAATTAGGGTGACTGTTATTTAGAAATTTCTGAACGTGCTCATGTTAGCAAGATCTGTTAAATGTGGAAGTGTAGCAGGAGTTGTGTAGTTTTTACTCACAAAGTTGTGATTTTTTTTTTATTTGGAAATTGGGCTGCAGCATTTCCAGGGCCAGTACCTCCGTAGAGGATGGAAGCTTGTTGGGTTTATGGAGTTTTGCATGTAAGATTTTCACTGAAAAAAAAACGCAAAATGGGGGAAAATGTGACGGCCGTGAGAATAGCCTCCTGTAGTCTGAAGAGGTGGATGTGATGGAGGAGGCAGGTCTCAGGATTATCACATACGGAACTAAAACAATTGGAGAGAACTTTGTGAGGTCTTGGTAAGGGTAGTTGCCAGTAGGATGTAGCCCTTTTTTGGGTGAAACACATAAATGAAGGGATAATCCACAGCAAACACCAGGGACCTCCTCGCTGATGCGTTTCACCCAGAAATAGAACCTCCTCATTAATGTCAATCCAGACATAACCACACTCCAAAGATTTTCACCGAAGATAAAAAAATCTTTACTTATGGAGCAAAAACATACTGTTTGTTCCTTCCCATATGTTTCTCAACCACTAACGCATTTTACCATTCCTGCTTTCCCATAGAAACCTCTATGAGTAAGCCAGAATGGTGAAACATTTAGAGGTTGAGCACACGTGGGGAGGAACAAACAATATGTATTTGCTCCATTGGTAAAGATTTATATCTTCAGTGAAGATTTTTGGATATCTGGATTGACATTAATGAGGAGGATCCATTTCTGGGTGAAACGTATCAATGAGGTTATGTCTGGATTCACATTGATCAGGAGGTTCCATTTCTGGGTGAAACGCATCAATGAGGAGGTCCCAGGTGGAACATCGTGTGTCGTACGGTATATGAGTGGTAAAATAAAGCTTTTACTACACTGAAGACTTCTTCTATTATCCCTTTTTTTTTTAAACTTTGCATTGGAGCTGGAAAAAGCTCCTGTCCATTACTCGATAGCCAAGTAGGGGATCCAATTAAGGGCATGCAAGCTGCGTTTTATTCTCGATGGATCAGCAAGGAACCCCTATATCACTGCCAAATGTAAGACACCAGCAAGAGTGACATCTCGCTCATCCAACTGACTAAGAAGATACACATGTTTCTTTGCCTGCATGTGTCCTCCAGTGGCAGGCTCCCAAGCATGACATAGGCCAAAGAATGATGGCACTGGAGCATGCATCTTCAAAAACAAGTTGACAACCACTTTTTTGTTCCCTTTAAAGCGTATATAAAACCGTTTTTTTTTAATTTGCTCTCTTTTGTTCTGCTTAATATACCTTTCATAGCATTTTGTTGATCCTGCCACAATTCTTCTCACCTGTGCCCTCCGCCTGTACTGTTCTGAGGACTACAGGGTCTAGGACATCTATATATGTAAAAAATAAGTCAAGGCAACTGGACGCAGTATTTTTCTTGAAAATTACAGCAAGTCCAGCTGGCTTGATTTATTTTTAACATAGATACTATGACCTGGATGAATGAGAACCTTCACAGACATACTAGGACATATATGTTATGTACAAGAGGACAGAGGGAGTTCCCAGTAGTTCTGTTTGGTGACTATTGTCCTGATGCAGTACAGTGCGTGTTGTCACCCTAGGCCAGGAAGTGTGCTACAGCAAGAATCACCAGGTGAAAATAAAAGAAGAAAAGCCTGAAAATAGAAAACAAATGCAGCCACCACAGCTAAAGTTGCAATATATTAGAGTTTTGTTTTTGGGTTTACGCCTTGCCTTGGTGTAAGAGAAACGGATTTAGGTGTAACCATATCTGGAAGGTCCATGGTTTATACATGTTTGGTCATAATCACATGTCTCAGACGATGGCGATGTAGACGATTTATATTGTGTATTCTCTCCATTTACTGAATGTAATAAACACACTGACATAATTTCTTTGTAGTGACTATCCAAGTGCGCCAGCCATTGACACCGATACCTTTCCAGCTACTAATCACCAAATAACTGTGGTGGAATGGCTGTAAATATGTTAACATGATACTCTGACAGCTGCACGCCATCTCTTTACTACGAAGAGGTGTTCATTTCTCCACTGGAACAAACAGCTCAACAGAAGCGAGTGCTGGAAGTGCCAAGGTCAGAGGAGGATAGTATTACCCGGCCTTTCATTTACACAAGAATAGCTGCTACCGTACCACTAGTCATTAGCTGTGTACAAGGAGTTCATGATCAGACTCGATGGGTGTGTTGTCAGGACAATGAGATGCAAATCTCAGGGTCTTGTATGCCAGGATGTATATATATACACTGAGTGGCCAGATTATTATGACCACCTGACATTTGTAGGCAAATTAGCTATAATTAGCTATAATTTTGCGCTGAAGTTGCTAGAGGGCCAGACCATTATAAATAGGGAAGCAGGTTGTTTACCACGACAGTAGAAGTGATTTTTTTTTTCTGAAGATACGGGTAAACAGCGCGATTTAATAGCCGTTGAACGTGCGATGATTGTTGGCGCTCGGAGCCATGGAGCGAGTATCAGCAAAACAGCAGAATTAGTTAAATGTTCAAGAGGGGCTCATTGTTAAAGTGTTTAAAGACTGGACTGCCAGCCGAAAATCTGGGTCTGAACGTGCGAATTGTGGCCGTCAGCGACTAGTCAATGTTAGGGCAGAACGGAGAGTGGCAAGACCGGTACAAGACAACAGAAGGGCAACAGTGCAGTGTCAGATTCCTCGCATCACCTTTCAACATCTCGTGGAGTCACGGGGCGGCCCAACGAAGTCATCTCGTGGAGTCATCTCGTGGCCCAACGAAGTACTGATGGGGTGGTCATAATAATCTGGCCAGTCAGTGTATATACTGTATATAT
>NW_017306321.1:2146850-2229821 GCF_000935625.1 Nanorana parkeri | reverse complement strand
ATCAATGTCTGTAAACAGTTAAACTTTATCAAAAGCCAACATTTTTTTTGAGTAGGAAGTGGCTAAAACCCATGTCAGGGTTTTTGTCATTTGTGTCCCATTGGGGCGATTTCTCTTCACTTCCAGAAGACACAACTGGAGAGGAACACACAACAGGTAAGTTAGAGCAATCATCTCCAAGATAGTTGTCACTACAACAGCCTCCTATTGGACGATTTCTCCTCATCTCCTGTTCTGTGACAGCTCATAAGTTTGGATTTCTGATCCCGGTGACAATGGCCACCAAACAAATAAAGAGGTTGAATCTCATAGTTAGGACATAGACAGCAATAAGTATCTGACCGTGGTTCAAAACATTTCAAAACTAAACAAGTTTGGGCTTTAGATGCACTTGAAGGTTCTATGGTCACATTTGTTAAATACCCCAATACAGCCAGTCTATGCCTTACTTTTACAACCTTTGGTAGATTGCAGGAAAACCTCCAACCATCTCTAACAGGTAACAGGTGGGTAACAGGTGGTTTCATATACAGTATACTGGTTACAGATCAGCCGGTACAGAGACCTTTGAGCATTCTGTGCCCACTCAACTCGTAGCCCTTTCTTGTGCTGTGTCCACAACCTCTGTTGCCCATAGTGGTGAATTGGGGTTCTTCAGTAGTTACTAACCAATTGTAAGACTATGGCCAGCCACACATGTGATACTGCTAGGGTTGCCACCTTTTCTTCCAGCAAAACCTGAACACTCTGGCGACGCACACGTTTTTTTTCGCTGCTTATTTATATGTAAATAGTGTCACGCATTCATATGTAAATATCACAGTCGCGACTATTTTTAGGCCCCACTGAGCGACACTTACCTCGAGCGTATTTCCGCACGGTCGGGATAGCGCAACTGTTTGGGCGACGTTCCGGCGACCTTCACCGTCGAGCTGCATGCAAAAATAGAAAAATCGCGCGACATCCGTGGGAAAAAGGGTTCTGCACAAGCAACGAGCGACAGGCGACATGGAGCTGTAGAATAGAACAGCTCCATTGAAAACCATTGATCAAGCGACTTCTCGCGATATTGTGTGGCAAATATGCGCGATATCACGACAGAAATCACGCGTTTAAACGCTCAGTGTGAATGGGCACTTAGTGGGGGGGAGGAGGGGGGGCAGTAGCCCCTATCTTTATTTTGGTTGCTTCTGTCTGCCTGACATCTTGTGTCCAGGTTTCAGCTGCCATGAAGCCTGGACACAGCATTCAAAACCCAGACTGTCCGGGTGAATCCTGGACAGGTGGCAACCCTAGATACTGCAGATGCGCGTAATCCCGTCTTCCAAATCCTTGGACAATGCACGCTAGTGTGCATGCAGCGTAAACGTACGCACAAGACGCACTGACGGCCGTGCACAGGATGTGACAATCTTTCCTTGATGGATGGGCCTTCATAGTCCAGTCTGCCTTACAGACCATTGCTGAATGGTTTTTCAACTTGTCCGTGTGATCCTGTTACTCTGCCCATCTGCTTGCTCTAGTGCAGGGGTAGCCAAACTCTAACCCTCCAGCTGTGGTGAAACTACAAATCCCATGATGCATCTCTCAAATCTTGCAATGCCTCATGGCATTTGTAGTTCCACCACAGCTGGATGGCCGGAGTTTGGCTACCCCTGCTCTAGTGTATTGACCCGGATTGCCTTCGACCTTGCCTGATTGCTGCCTGCCCCTGACTTCTGCCTGTTCTGGATTCTGCTTCTGTCTTCTGCTACTGTACTTCACTACCCACTCGGTGTGACCTTGGACTTGTCTGACCTGCTCCTGGATCCTGCATATGGACTATCACCAGGCACGTTGTCAACATACCACTTGGCACTCTGGCAACTCTTCTGTCCTCTCACTCTCTGTCTCCACTCTCAGGGGTGCAGGACAAGAGGTGCAAGGGAGGCCTCCTCAGCTATTCGGTCTTCTACCAGGTACGTGATACCAATGGAAGTCCTGACCATCAAGCTGTTTGGCTTGGTTGCCAAAGTGCATAGAAACTATAGTCAGTTCAACCAAGAACAGATATTATTCAACAGGAATCATCCAACATTCAAGCCCTCTATGGCTAGCTTTAGACCACCTTGTTTAGACATGGCTTGGATAAGCACCAAGAATCTTGCACAGGAATAACAGCAGCGGATAACCAAATACTGATGTGAATAAAGCATTCAACCATAGACTCACCACAAGTGTAGATGACATTCAGATGCTTGCGGACTCCTGTATAACAAGGGTCTCCAAACTCATAGGTGCTGGCATAGATGCTGCAGCTCCTCTTGCCTTGGCAGCGCTGCGTCATAAGTGACAGGGAGGAGGGTGACTGGCATTCTGAAGAGACCAACAGGAAGTAGAGCTTGTGGTTAAACAAAAACTAGTCTATAGTTTGTAATGGGAAACATGATTAGGTCTCCAATTACAACAAAATAACACCTGTCGCTGTTTCTGAAGCTAGGAGGGCTGCGGCATTATGTGGCCTCCTATAGCAAGTCATAATTTGACGTTCCTATTCTTCTTTAAGCTTGGTGGATGGTGTGCTTACCCCCATCATTGCCAGCTATGACATGCTGAGGAGGATTGGCTCTAAAATAAAATGTGTATCTAACATTTGATGCTTCCACATGTACATGACTGTTAAGGTAAATGTAAACCCAACTATGAACTTCTCTGCTGTAGTCCCATTTGGTCAATTAAATATACAATTGAAATGGTTTTGTTATATCTGTTCAATGAGCCCCAAACAAAAAAACAGTTGATCCTGTCAAAAATCTTATGAGCTGATAACTTCCTGAACTGTGTTATCAGTTGGCATTGTTTCTTTCTGTGATTACAGAACACCTCACTCCATTTTATGCAGATGAGGGGGGGGGGGATTCTTTAGTCTTACTTTCTGTCCTAGAGTTACAACGCTGCTCCTCCATAGGTACAGTAGGATCAATGAGTGTTTTCACTCGGACAGGTAAAAATATAAAAATAAAGGACAAAAAGCATGAAAACTAATGCAGCCAGAACATCTAAGTACTGGTAAGCTGCAATCTATTACATTTTTGTTTTTGGGTTTAGATATACTTTAGGGATGTGAAGAGCTAGTCTACTTTCCCAGGCAGCCCATGGCAGGCTGTTGACCAGGAGAGTCACAATTAGGTTGGGTTTTCCTGGCAATTGTCGTTGTTTTCCACCAAGACAAGCCAAGGTCATGGTTTGCCCATGTGGCCGGGTGCTCACAGATGGGATTGGAGGCAGTGTTTGTAATTCAGAGTTTTGCAGGTAATGGTGGACAAACACATAACCAACAAGCAGCATGTTTTTAGGTGACCATTCAGCGTTCCATTATTGTCAGCCAATTGTAATACTGTGTTCACAAAGCCATCAACTTATTTATAGTTTTAAGGATTTTGGCAAAACATTCTGACCACCTCCTTCTAAAGTCCATAAAAGAGAGAAAATGGTGGAAAATGCACATTACTATTGGTAATTGACTGTCAAATGCTGAAAAAGTAGTTCCTGTGCACAGAAATCATTTAAAATGACTCTGTACATAACCCGCTAACTCTAATGCTGAAGAATGATATGACTTGATGAGACATGCATGTTATTTCATTCACTACATAAATAGATGACCAAATCTTACTATAGACAGACTTTGCTGCAAGCATAACTTTGCCATACCATGTCAGCACAGAATTACTATGCCTCCAGTGTTTATTTTTATAACATAACTGACAGTTTCTGCCATCACAGGACAAAATAATTGTTTCAAGAACGCACAGCACTGCTATGATAGCACTATGATAGCAGTGAACCCCAGACAAGGGCTGGCGTGTCCCTGCTTTTAAAAGGCAGCTGCCAACTGTGCAGTGCTTGAGTGACCTTTAGTGGTCTTATGTCTACCATACCCTAATTTTATCGGCCCCATGTTTTTGTGTTTTAGATATGCCCTGGCATAGAGGGGCTGATTTCCCTGCCCTAATATCCAAAACTGGAAAAAATTGCCTTCACATACACAGTATAAGGAATTTGAACTCAATGGCAGTGTACTGTACTGGGAACTTTGCCTTTGAGCAAATGGCTAGCTCCAATGGATTTCTACACAGGAGATATTTGGCAGGCATGTTCAAAGCCTGCAAAGCCCTCCACCACAAGTCTAGTCTAGAAGGCCGTATTGACCATTCTTTATGTTTATCGAGTTTAAAATGTTGTGTATCACTGACCCAAACTGCATGAAATGTTTGGTCTTTCTATCCATTTTAGATTAGTGGATTCCTATGGGCACTACTGTAGGGGAGCACATTTAGAGAGCACGCCCAACAGAGGCTGCAAATCAGGAAAGCTAGTGCTTCTGCATTCAAGTGAGCATGGCCATGTACCTCTAAATGGATGGGGCGGGGTCACTGTTCCTACAAAATGGGGCCTATTTATGATTATAGGTCCTTCCATAAAGATATTGCTTTCTGAACACTTGGAACACACCACATCATGGACCTATACATCTAAAGGGATGGGATAAGGAGGGGACACTGTTTTTACAAAATTAGACCTGTTTGTGATTAAAGGTAGGTCCTAGCAGTTTAAACACACTACAGTAACATATTTACCAAACAGTTGAGGATTTTAAAAAAAATCTGTTTTCCTGATGTGTAGAACACAAGAGAGGACTAATCGGAGTGTTAGGAGTCTCAAATGTTGACCACAAGGGAAGACAAATCGAAGAGTTAGGAGTTCTCGAATACAATACCCTCTTACCTGTGGAAGGCATGCCTAGGTTCTGGTAAGGACACTCCAAGCTGCCGCCTCGTACTCTTCCAAATGTAGCAGAATAGATGGCAATCACTGTATTCCTCTTACAGCTCAGCCTCAGACGGTCATCCTCACAGGCCACCTTACTCTTGAATTCATCTGTAATGAAGGCATACATGTCATATCAGTGAAGCGTTCCATTCTGATGAAGACATGTTTTATGAAAGATAATTCGCCCACAGGTCAGAAACCCACAAGCACATATGGGCACAGACACTGGTAGCTCTCAGTGCAGTATTTATGGTGATGACACCTAGCTAAAGGAAGCCTGTCATGAGAGGAACATGGCAGCACCATTGCTGGAGCCTTTCTCTGAAAATGCTAGTTGGGTCAGCGTGACAGCCAGGCAACTACAAGAAAGTCAACAACTGCAGCTCATATATTTGTCTTGTGACAGGTTTACCCTAAAGCTTATAGCGTATGTTAACCCTAAGTCCATTCTTTAGTATGTTTGGCATCATGCCTCACTGTATATAAAAACCTGGAGATCCTGCCAGTAAAAGCACTTCTGATAATACTTAGACTGCCGCCTGAGCTTCTTCAATTGCTGTTGGGAATCACTATCTGATACACCTGACAGAATTAACCAAAGGAGTGCACATGGCAAGCTTGAGTGACTATAGTGGTCTTATATCTGCCATACCCTAATTTTATCGGCCCCAGGAGGAGGAGGATGATTTCCGAGCCCTGATATCCACAACTGGAAAAACATTGCCTTTACATATACAGTATGTATAGTACATAGCAAGCTGGCAAGGATGCTGCTAATTGCACGGCAGCGGAAGAACTGTATATAGTGAGACTCCATGGCAAACATACTGCAAAATACATTTTGGTTTTGGGTTTGCTTACACTATAAAACCTCCCCCCCAAAACTTTTTGATTAGAGAGGCACTTTTTCTTTTCTTTTGGATAGTAGGTAAGGGTCACAAAGGTTCTTTTTTTCTGATGGATAGTAGGAAAGGGTGGCAATGTTTCTTTTACTTTTTTGTTGAATAGTAAGTAAGACCCCGTTGAGAAAATTATCTCTCACTTCCTGTCCCAATGATAATGTGTCAGGTGGTGGGAAATCCAGAATTTTACAGTTGTCACTGGAATTGAAAGTGAAGGGAAATCTTCAGTGGGTACACCTGTTATGGTGGCAGACATCTAAGAGGGGATTTGTCTACTTGCTCCCTATTGTGTCTCTGGAACAGTAAGTCCCTGTTCAAGCCTAGGCATTTTGTTGCTGAAAGCTAAGCGCGACAAAACGCTCAAGACAATGAATCCTATTTATTTCTATGGCTACTGTTCACACCTGAGTGTTTTGTGGCAAGCAGAGAAATGCCTGTTGCTGGAAAAAGTACATGAGCACCTTTTTGCCAGATTACAGAGCTTTTTAGTCCCATAGACTTTAATGATAAACTCTGTGGGACAACACATGCGACAAACCACTTAAAAACACGTAAATCACGCATTTCCAGGAGTTTCCTATTGAAGGGCTGTAGAAATGAATAAGATTCCTTGTCTTGAGCGTTTTGTTGCACTTAGCTTTGATTGACAAAATGTCTGTAACTGAAGCTCAGTGAGGGAAATCTCCCCAATGGGATATAGAAAAAAAAGTTAATACTTAAGGTGATATGTTAAGGATTAAACTTCCCCAGCAACTAACAATTAAAGAGTCACCTTAACATTTAACCCAACCCTTCAAAATGGTGAGGACTGTCCAGGACCAAAAGAATAAGATTTCCTGTATTTGCCCATATCAACCAACTGGGCATTGGCTTTCATATGTATATAATGCTTCAGTGATTTTCACACCGTGTTCACTAGTAAGCCAAAAGATGCAGAGGGTGGGCAAAGACGGTAAACACGGGCTATGAAGTGTTGCTACCCTCTTGCTACTCAGCAAATATCACAGCTGAATGGGTAGGGGGCACAAGAATATGCACAATACTTTACAAAACCATTGGCAGCTACAACATTCTATCTACATACACATGTTTGGCTGGACTTGCCCTTTCCAACAACAATAACTGAAATGGGGAGTGTTCTCTACAAGGCGCCCACACAGGCCTGGGTTGCCTTCTACTTACTTGGCCTACATTTGTATCCCACCACCAGGTATTTGCTGGTCCCTGGACACGGATCAGAGCCGAACAAACGGCTGTTGACAAGCAGCTGGCAATTCCTCCGGTCCTGGCACTCGTCCAATACTTTCTAAATGAGAAAAGTTCATAATTAATAGTTATGGCAAAAAGACAAGAAAACAAGAACATATTACTGGATAATCCCAAAATAACTGTCCATGGAGGATAAACCACAGTCCAATCTTGGGTCTGCCACTGTCTTGCCCTGGTTTCCACTAGTGACAGTAAGCCTCTACCAGCAAGCAAGCTAGCTTCCCATTGGGCAGATGTGCCTAGATAGGGAGATCATTGCAAGCACCAGTTGTCTACCATCACTTTAGGATGTTAGCAGGGCCGGATTTACTCTCTCTGCTGCCCCAAGGTCAGGTTCCTCAATGCGCCCCCTTTCCGGCCAACCCCCCATGGAGAATGGCAGACCTGCAGGTTGCATACAAGTGATCTCGGCGAGATCGCTGGGATCACTTGTATAAAACAAGTGGCGGCTTCCCCGCTGTCCATTTAGCTCTGCGTGCCCAAAGCAGGGCTAAATGTAGAAAACAACTACTCGCCCGGCGCCCGGACCCGCATGTCCTGGGCATCGGGAGATAGGAATTCCACACCCCTGCTGCCCCTCTACTCCCTGCTGCCCCAAGGCCGGGCCTAGGTTGGCCTTGTGGGAAATCCGGCCCTGGATGTTAGGTTGCAGCAGCAGAAATGAATCTATTCACAGCACAGCTCAACTGTACAAAGGGTATGATTAAAGAAAAAGACAAAGGTTGTTAGGGGGGAGTTATTTCCTCTACTCAAGTGTCTGCCTTCTTTTTCTACAATAGTTTTGACATGGAGAGTTGTTGGAAATTGAAGGGTATATTTATAAAGCAGTGAATGTGACTTTCACCAAACATATAATGCGGGTGAATCTTCCTTGTGCATGTTTTAATTGATAATGATTCGTTCACCTTCGATTAATCTTTGGTGGAATCACAATCACTGATTTATAAATATACCCCTAAGTGTTAAAGTATATCAAGAGGCAAAACAATGCTGCTTGCTTTTTAGTTAGATAGTGGCTACCTGTCAGGTTTTTACTGCTGTGTCCCCATGAGGGAGATTTTCACTGGGACTAAAACTGAGGGCAAAGACAAAATCATGCGTTGTCACCAGAAGAAAAATAGTGGGGGGGGGAGGGGGGGGACTTTCAATCGCGATACCTGTTTTCAGGAGCATCCCTAGCCTTTTTGCGGCCTGAGGGTTTGCTGGTGGGGAGTGATGCCTCTAAGAGCCGGGTGGAGAGATGTGTAAGGGCTCTGCATCTCCCCGCACAACTCTTAGCAAGGTGGGACCTCTGGGTGGCGTCCCGCTGAGCTCCTGGCAACCAGTGACATCGCTGGTTGCCAGGAGCTGAGCTGGACACTGACCAAAGTGTCCCAGGTTACTAAGAGCTGGGCAGGGAGATGTGTATGACCCTTATAGATCTCCCCGCCCAGCCCTTAGCAACCTGGGATACTTTGGCTGGAAAGGGGACAGCAAGCACACCATGAACATTGTATTATAGGGACGACCATGTCTGCTTTGGCGACAACTGTAAGATGAACTTTCCCCTTCTGTTCTCTCCAGGAAAGGAAGTAAAGGGAAATCTCCACTAAGATACAGATTTGTTGTAATGGGGATTTTAACCATTTTTTACTCTTATCCACATGAGAAAAAAAAGTTTTGGGCTTCAAATAGGAAAGGGGGCAGTCAAAGTACCAGTAAAAACACAAAATGAATACTACCTTGTGGGAAAATGTTATTTCCCCATTTTCATTTGCTTTATGCCCAATTGATTTTTCTTTTACCTGTTAAATTTACTACCCAATCTCCACACTTGGGGAAATATGAGCCGTGAATATATAGCAAAGCCAATGTGTGAACATGTACGTCACATCAAACAGGACGGTTGCATAAATGTTGCAGTAATAGCTCAAATGTTGTGATCATAGAAATACAGCCTAGTGTCTAGTTCTCCTTACTGTCCTACGAACTGTCTTGGCATCTGTGGGACAGGAAATGGGATATAGACTGGGAGGGAGGGAGGGGGGGCTCTGTTATATGCATAGTAGCAGAGAGAGACGTAGAGTCCACCTGTTGAGTCCTCACAAGCTCCTCACAAGCTCCTAAGCCAGCTGGCTCTGTGGCGCAATGGATAGCGCATTGGACTTCTAGTAGTGTTGTAGACATTCAAAGGTTGTGGGTTCGAGTCCCACCAGAGTCGCATTTTGTGAAATGTCTACTAAACAGCCATAAACAGATATTCCTGTGTTCTGTCAGGAGAGGAAGGGGGGAGCTGCTACATGTTCCCTCTGGAGAGTGCTCTGTGTACGACAGTCATGTCAAACTTAAATTTAGTGGTGTGCCAAACTGAGCGAAAAATCAACCGGGAAGGGGGGTATCCACACCTACTTCATACTACAAAAACATTATAGCACTTTATTAATTAACATTACAAAATGAAGTTCAAATAGCAACATTTTATCAGACGGACCATGAAACATTTCCTGAAGTTGAGCTGTGAGGAAGTGAAGCCTTTGTCCACTGGAACACAGCCAGGAGCCCACTAACTTTAACAGGCCGGTGCACACCTATGCGACACCCCACCGTATGACGATTCTTCACGGATTGCCGCATGGTCAGGAGTCGTATAGGTGTGCACAGATCGCACTGTGGGTGCCATTAATTTCCAATGGCACTCCAGCCGTGCGTCGTGTATCGCAGAAAAAAGGTGCAAGTACTGCGGGGAGACACACAGCAGGGAGACCCCCATCCCTTTTTATTGTGGATGGGGGAGTCTATCGATTTTTCTCTGGTCCACCTTGTGAGGCTGAATGAGAGGAATGAGAGGATTTTGAAGTGTCTATGGCTAGCTCAAGTTTCCCATACACTGTGAGATTTTTTTGTTGAAGCTGCGGTCTGAATTAAAAAAAAAAATCCAACAAATTCCTCCATGCTAAATAGTGTTGATGGATGAATCTCTCACTGCAGCTCATTGGCTGCAGTCACTGTTTGGCTGACCGCCCAACTCCTTCGATTTTCTGATCCAAGAATGTTGGGCGGAAGGATGCCAAAAGGGTGACCCCTCTGAGTAAAGTTCATCAAGAACTGACCAAACTTTTCTCAGTGGATGGCCAGCTTTAGTTGTATTAAAGAAGAACTCAGGGCAGTTAAACAATGAACCCTTGCACTATAGATACCCCTGCACTGAAAGGGTTAACTGCTCATTTTGTTCCAGGGTCTAAAATAAAGAAAGATATACTCACCCGATCCAATTTCCCACGTGGCTGCTAGACCGTTCTCTGCAGCCTCTTCTCCCCCAGGCTCTGACGGTATAAGCCCCGCTGATGCTATCACGTCTATTCACTTGCGTTGGATGTGAGGATGCCGAGGACATTCCACATCCAGAACGGAGGGAGAAAGAGCTGAGCACTCAATGCCACAGGACCAAGGATCGGGTGAGTATAACTTTTTTTTATTTTAGACCCTTGACCAAAAAGAGCACTTCACCCTTGTAGTGTGGGGGTAGCCCCATGGCAAGGGCTAATTTTTTAACTGCTCGAAGTTCTTTAAAGGCTAAACTATGAATGCTATTTAAACAAAATTACATTTTAATGATTTAAGGCCTAATTCACACGAGAATCAGCCGGCATGTACAGCTCCATGCTGCATGCACGGCCATATCGGGCAGCTCCCGGGAAGGACAGGTGCTGCGTGTGATTAGTACACAGCCCCTGTCCTTCTCTACGGGACTACGCGGCCGTACGCCGCCCTACGCTCACCTCGAGTGCCGGTCCGTACAGGTGCGTGTGTCCCGGCTCGGACGCAGACAGGATCTAACAAGGTTTTCATGGCTGCTCATTATCTAATTACTTTGGCTTGTGGTACTTGTGGGTTCATTGCCTGCCATCTGTCTATGGACATTTTAAAGTAAATACGTCATGCAAAATATACACAGGTTGCTGTTGCTGGCCACGTCTGAAAATTCTAGTTGTCTGCCTTGTGCTGATCTAGTGGCTTCAATGCTTCAGGTCACTGACACAAAACAAATATACAGATCAAAACAGGCGGAAGCCCTTAACTGCATATTTGTGCCAGGTCTGTGGGTCAAAGCAATGACAGAGGAGATTTAGCATCGCAGGACAAAATTGTTCTCAGAAATGGAAGACAGCCTCTTTCTCTAATGACCCGTAACTTTAAGAGTATTGGACATAATCCAAGGAAAATGGGTATCACTATTGTGTCGAGGATTGGGTGGTTATAAAGGGTACCACTTCCAGGGGCAGCTCTTCAACAACTAGGAATGCCTCTGGAAACTAGTTAGAATTGTGAAAGGGGAAACATCAGATAGTAAACTCGGGAAGAGTCTGGTACACCCTAGGGCAGTCTAGAGTAACCTTTCTCAACCAGGGTGCCATGACACTCTGGGGTGCCTTCTGGCTTTGTCAGGGGTGCCTTCAACTTCTTCACGGCGTCATGCCTTTCCATGGTGCAGGCAGGCCGGCCACCACCACGGAAAAGCATGACGTTAAACCAGGGGCGGTAGCCGGCCTGCCTGCACCATGGATTCATCCATGACCTCCCCCAGCATTTAAAAGAGAACAGACGACCGTCTCCGTCCAGACCTGCTACTGCTATGCCTCCTGTCCTCTGCCATGCTGTCGCTGCTGCATTATAGTGAAGATTAGGACTCTGATATGAAGGTATGAAGGGAAGCTGCCAATGTGAAAGGGGGGAACTCTGATGTGAAGAGGGGAACTCCATGTTATTGTTTGTTTTTTCTTTACATTGAGTCTCAATGTAAAATCCATACTAGAACCCTACCTGGGTCTGGTATAGATGGTGGAAGGAGCCACACATAATATTTGTATGTTTTTATATTTTATACTGGGGTGCCTTGAGATTATGCACACTTCTAAAGGGGGATGCGACTGAAAAAAGGTTGAGAAATGCTGGAAACACTAGTCTAGACCTGTGGGTTTAACCAAAGTGAGACCAGGGCCCAGCAAATTCTTCTAAAACCTTCCATGCCCCAACATTGCCATGATTGACCTTTTGCAAACCCCCATTCTAAAACTTACCTACGCTATCTAACACAAAAAGCAAGTCTGGGCTATAGATACCCTTGATACACTTTAAATCCATAACTTATTATCATAGGTTATTATAATAAAAAGCTGTAGGGCTATAGGGCTGATCCATTATAATTGAGGAAAATACATTTTGCAGTTGTATCCCACAGTAACAGATTAGAATTCTGACACTAAACTCAGAAGTTAACCTTAAAAAATGCATGCAGGTACGCTAACTGTAAGGCTCCATTCACAGGTGAGCGTTTTTACGTGCAAATTCGGCCGGAAGAATACACGCAGAACCGCTCTAAACATGAAAAACCATGCATTTTAATGTGCATTGTTCAGACTATTGCGGGGACTGGGTGGTACAAAACCACGCGTCCCACAAAATAGTCCAAGCGTGATTTCAGGTTCGGATTCCGCACATTCGCGGCTATAGTATAGTATATGGAATCCGCGCGTATGTTAAAGTTTGCACGGTTTTGTTACGTGCTGTTTTCCGTGTGAAAAATCCCGCAGAAAGTGTAACCGATATGTGTGAATGGAGCCCTAACAAAAATGCATCTTATTTGTGTATCACTCGGCTGTAGATCCTCAAATCATCTCTGAATTGGTGCTGACACCGTCCTTCCTTCTGGAGGGTGACTACTTTTGTTCCCCATGGTCCCTGTGCATGTTGTAAAGTAGTCACCACTCCAAGCTCGCTCTATGATAGACTACAATTTCATGTTTAGTTTACTGATCTCTACTGACATTGTAGTCTATCACTGGAGTGAGCTTGGAGCGGTGGCTACTTTACAGCACACACAGGGACCATGGGGAACAAAAGTAGCCCCCCTCCAGAAGGAAAAACAGTGTCAGCACCAATTCAGAGATGATTTGAGGATCTGCAGCAGAGTGATACACAAATAAGATGCATTTTTATTAATAGTTAAAGGTACTTGAATGTATTTTTAACTTTTAATTCCTGAGTTTATTGTAACTTTAAGGTGATGTTTGGTGGTTTTGAAAAGTGCAATTGGCTTTAGACCCCATGTATTTTTAAGATTTAGTGTCACTTTAAGGTTTCCCTAAAATGGCGAAATTTGTCCAGTTCCTATATGTAACAACTCCAGTTCTCTATATTGCAATAAAAATAAGAAGTGAAAATAAGCCAAAGTCCCTGGAGCAGACATTTTTGTAACCAATACTCAAATTGCTTTATATCTGCATAACTAAATGAACGTTAATTGATTTCCCTTTGCAGAGTGTTGATAAAACAGTGATCTATATGGAAACTAGCATACACCATATAAATGAGAGGAGTTCTCTAACCCTGCCCTTGGGCGCTGTACTGAGCAGGCTTAAAAAAGCAGCATAACGATGTCATCTGCACCTGCAGGTTTCACTAGGAACATAACATTTCATTGCACAACAATAGATGTGGATTGACTCTCGGAGACCTTTTGTTGTCAGACCTGTGCAATTCTGAATGCAAGATTCGTGCAAAGATATTCATTGATCAATCACATATATTTACTCCATTCAATTCACAGCTGAATATATTACTATTGTGTCTTGTGAAAACAAACCATGCCAAACCCTTAATTACAATAAAACACCATACATTCTAATTCAAACATTAAAATCACATACACACCTTATCACAAGTTATATTTTATATATATAACCATTTAGATATTAAGTAGCCTATAAACTAGTCAAATAGTTATTGAAATACAATACTTAGCCAAATGTGCGTACACAAGTCAAGCAAAGAAAACTCTTTATCAATTGTATCAATAGAGATGAATTGCAGAGATCCAGGTTGAGCAAAGCTCACTCAGTATATATAATGTATACCATATAATGTATATATGATATACATTGCTGTCAGTTCTACCACACCTGCTATGAATGAGGAAGTCCACCATTATTCATGCTTTTAATTATTTAGATTTGAGATTCTACTATATGAAGAAGTCACAGGGATCATTCAGATTTGGGTTCTGCAGCAACATGTGTTAAAACATTAATTGTGAACCCCAAGCTACTGTACAGTATTGGCCATCACACAGCACACCACAGGGCGCCACAATGCACATCTGGAACAGTGTCATATGTCCTGTAGCACTCCTTACCGGATATCCCAAAACAATATTGGGTGCTCGAAATGACCGCGAATGGCGCCGCTCACAGTAGAGCTTTGAATAAAGATGTCATCAGCTCGCCAATTTCCAAGTCAGTGCTAATCCATTTTAATGATAGATGTCACTCAAATATCAAGCGCTTTCGGAGCCGCACAGGGTCCCCTTCATCAGGCTCAGAGATGACAAGTCATCACTGAGCCTGTGTCTGACAAAGGGGACCCTGCGTGGCCCCGAAAGCGCTTGATATTTGAGTGACATCTATCAATAAAATGGATTTGCATTGACTTGGAAATTGGTGTGCTGGTGTGCTGATGACATCTTTATTCAAAGTTCTACAATGCACATGTGGGACACGTCATGGTGTGTTGGGGGCCCTTTCATAATGAATGGACTGCTGTAGCACAACGCGCATTAACGTACGACACAGAAGACCTTAAAATGCTAAATCAGCATATCATAATGTTTTCTGTAATTGAACTTTTTTGGTTTTGCATTGCTTGTCTTTACAAGATATTCACTAAGAAGTAAAAGTATATTGGGTGGAAGATTAATTAATAACATTTCAGCATTTAAGTCTGACCCACAAAGATAGGGCAGGGTCCGTGCTACATAAGTAAGAAAATATCTGCCTCCATTCACACTCTTTAAAATGCATTCAAGTTCCCTATTAACAAAAATGTATCTTATTTGTGTATTGCTCGGCTGTAGATCATCAAATCATCTCTGAATTGGTGTTGACACTGTCCTTCCTTCTGGAGGGGGGCTACTTTTGTTCCCCATGGTCCCTGTGTGTGTTGTAAAGTAGTCACCGGTCCAAGATTATTCCTGGGATGGACTACAATCTCTATACAAATTAGTAAACGAAATATGAGCTTGTAGTCCATCCCAGGAGTGAGCTTGGAGCGGTGACTACTTTACAACACACACAGGGACCATGGGGAACAGAAGTAGCCCCCCTCCAGAAGGAAGGAGAGTGTCAGCACCAATTCAGAGATGATTTGAGGATCTACAGTCGTGATACACAAATAAGATACATTTTTGTTAACTGTCAAGGTACTTTAATGTATTTTTAATGCCTCAGTTTAGTGTCACTGTAAAAATTTGCACAAAAGGTGCATAAACAAGCTTACAAATTGCCTGAAAATGATCATGGTCAAGTGTAAATAGGGGTTGTAGGATTTTAGGATTAGGATTATGATTGATCCCTGTGAGTCCCCATTCACACTGTGTAGGGTGTGAATGCGAGCAAAATGTGTGCCGAACTTATGGTGCCATTTATTGTTAATGGCACACCCAAACGCACCAAGTAAAAATACAAAAAAAGTATGAAGCTCCAAAAGGTGCATGAACTTCTTTGTGGAGGATAGGGAAGCCAATTGATATTAAGGGTTCCCCTGTGCATGAGGCGTGACAAATGTGCAAAAATACACACAAATGCGGCACGCAATGTTGCACTACACAAAAACTGAGCCGTACTATGGGGAGTCAGATGTAAGCAGACATGTGCCCGTTCACATCTGATTACCTCTGATCCATCATGATCAAGTCTGCCAAAACGGAACTGTGTTTCTTTATCTGGACCTAGACAGAGTTGGGGGGTAATCAAATGTAAACGGACTCACATTACATCCGGCTGTCCATAGAGTTACACTGGGCTTTCCATCAGATCCACCTGAAAAACTGACAGATCTGAACGGACCGTCCGTATGAAAGGGGCCTAAATAGATTTTTCATGTATATACCTTTCTATAGAGGTTAATTGGGCGTCCTCTGGACAAGTGTAGATAGCCACATAACAGGTTGTCTAAGCCCATTGTGCAATGTTGCCAAGCACTAAGGATCTTAGTAGGATATTTTTGTGATTATACTGCCAATAAATGTGGGGATTGGGTGCCCTTAGATAGGAATTTTTCCAGAACATACAGTGAAAAGCTCAGTAGCTCTATGAACATGTGTATCCTCACAGCTGGTTAGTAGTTCCTTTGAAAAAAATACATTTTGCTGGGGTATAGTTATAACATGGAAAGCACACATTTCCCACTATGTAGCTGAAGCATCATACACGGGAAATATTAGTGAGCCAGCCTTCCTCTCACGGTGAGCTGCATTACCTCCATCCCACAAATAGGCTGCCATTGGCTCTTTGGAATATAGGGGAATACCAGCTGACCTCTACAGGTGTTGTTACATCTTGCTTCTTGTGTACAAGAATGCAGCAAATGTATTCTTATAATGAACTAGAATATCTTGCCATATATGAAGAAGTATGTGTGTGACTTGATTTACCCTTTTGGCTTAATATTTACGTTTAGCATCGAAAGAAACTGTATAAGTAAAGCCAGCAGTACACAGGCTCATCTCAGCACTGACTATAGATATTGCATAACTTTCTATACTACAACTGATTAGAGGAGCGATGCCATGGTAAATTAAAGGAGAGTTTAATGGATTAAAAGTTCTAAGAAATGTATAGAACCGAAGATACTTAAAGCCAAGACTGATATAGTGACAAGTGGTATTTTCCAACTAATAGTGGACATCTCCTACAATAGCAGTTCATATAGGGCTACAGGATTCTTTAATTATTTTTTTCCCCTACAAATACCACCAACAAGCATGAACATATGAACTATTGTAAATAAGTGCCCACGCTTCCCTCATCTGCAGTAGCTTTGTCAGGGACCAGAGCACCTCCAGGTGGCGCTGGAACTTGGTTCCTGTGCTCACCTGCAGGTGTCTCTAGGCAGCCAGGGGCTGTCAGGTACCAGACCACCACTGGGTGGTGCTGGAACCTGCAATTCCGGTGCTCACCTGCGGGCGCCTCCCAGCTGTCAGAAATTAGTCTCCACCTGGTGCTGGCCTGGGAGGGTATTTAGCCCCTTCTCACAGTGAGGCTGGTGCCTCAGTTTGTCGCCCTAACCTGTATCCTGTTTCCTGTTGCCTGAATCCTGTATCCTGTTGCCCAAATCCTGTATCCTGTTGCCTCCTTGGACCCTGACTCCTTCCACCCTGAGGTCTCTTGATCTGTGGCTCTCCTCCTGTGGCCCTGCTCCCCTGTCTGCCCTGTTGTATTCTGTGTGTTATTCTGTTTACATTTAGTTTGGTTAATTTATGTTACTTGTGGTGGGGTTGCTTGCGTTTATATGATTTTGTATGCTAATAAACTATAAGTTCATAGCCTTGTTTGGTGTGGTCGAGTATTTGGTCCTCCCGTATAGATATCTGCACACAGTGTGGGGCACCTGTGCACGGTATCCTGACAATCTTCCTTATCTCAGGAACATATTATAATATTGTTTTTTTGTATAATATTTCTTTATTATTTCTATATATAGCAATACAGAAATATCAACATGTAATCATCCGGTTAAAGACTCTCCCAGTGAGAAATCCAATCAAAAACAGAAGAGAAAATTATTCATAACTTCTTCCTAAAACAACCACCATAAATTTCCCTTCCCATTGGTATTAAAACCATTCTTCCCCCCTAAAGGTCTCAACTAAAAAAAAGCAAGCGAAACGACGACCCAAAATCCCTCCAACCCTAAACCACACAAAAAAAGCAAAAACCCAAACAAAACGAATTGGAAAGAAAAGAAAAAATGCTATGGTCATTAAAATTAAAGGAGAGTTTAATGGATTAAAAGTTCCAAGAAATGTATATAACTGAAGATACTTAAAAACAAGACTGCTATAGTGACAAGTGGTATTTTCCAACCAATGTGGACGTCTCCTAAAATAGCAGTTCATATAGGGCTACAGGCTTTTTAAATTATCTTATTCTCCAAATACCACAAACGAGCATGAACACATGAACCATTGTAAATGAGTGTCCATGTTTCCCTCATCTGCAGTAGCTTTCTTATCTCAGGAACATATCTATTGCTCAAAAGATACCAACATTTTCAACCTAAATTACATTTCTTGAGGTCACCTCAAAGATCTTCAAATGATTGCCTGTTTCCAAAAATTATAAAACAAAAAACCCTAAAATTGTAAAGTATGTGATGGGTATAATCTAATTTGTGGTATTTTTGCAGCCCTGTTTTTGCTACAAAATTGTATGCAGTAAAATCTGCTACTGATTCTGGAAAGTGCACTTTTCTGCAAAGAAGGCTTTTGTAACATATCATCTCAATACAGGTGAACTCTCACTAGGATGTCTCAATCTGAACATGTCAAATCCACTGAGGTGAAATTGTTGTCCACATTAACATTTTGAAAGAAGTGACAACAAAGACATGGCCACTCCCTGGTGCCCATTGTGACCTGAACCTGTCCTCACTCTGGCTACAATCACAAAGGAGCCACTTGGATTGGTCAAGTTTAGGTGATGCCTCAATTTGCATTCTAATGAAGGTGTGTGGAATCTCCTTATGTCTTATTGGGGAGTGACCTTCAGCCCTGGCTGAACTTCTCTATAAAAGACAAAGCTAATTTCTGGACATCAGATATCCACTTCAGTGTCTTCAAGATCTCTTGCTGATAGCAAGCTGCTAAGGCTGGACTTTGCAGAAGCTGGTTTTATCCACATTGCAGAAGCCCACCTCTACTTAGAACTTCTATCCTCGCTGTCCATTCAGCGCCCAGGTAAGACCATTTTAATTGTATCTCTGTTGTATTGCTGGTATTAATGTAAACACAAAATTTGGACTGTAACATAGTTACAACGAAATTCTATCAAAAAGTGTTAACCTGGTAATTCATCTTTACACTCTTATCTGCAGAGAAAGCCTGATAGCGCCATATTCAAAATGGCAGCCTATTTATCTTGTGAGATTGAAAGGACTGACGAAGAGGATTATGATATCGTGAAACATCTTGGCAAGGGCACCTATGGCGAAGTTGTAATGGCTGTGAACAAGGAAACAAGTAAGTCTATTCTCTTTAAATATTACTGAACGTATGTCTCATTTGAAGACTCTTTAATCCTAGAGAATGGGTACCAATTTCTTTTAAGAAATTTGCACCTTTATGTATCTCATATTAAGCATATGGGTTTTGTTACATTCATTTTCAACCCATTCTTCATATCTTATCAGTGTTGGATTAGACGAGGGCAAAAATTCCGGTAGCTAAGGTAGTTGGTATTGTTCCCACAGAAAATGAAAGGCTTTCTACTCCAATCAATCTAATTAATTTCTCCAATCAGTCATTTTACATGTCTTAATAAAAACCTGCTGTGAGAAAAACATGGAGGCTTCCGTTGCTGAACTCCTCGTAAAAATGCTACTCCACTGGCTGTTATGTTAACACACTAGCTTTAATATTTCACAAGCAGGAAAGTCTTTATCTGCATACTTGTTCCAGGTCATTCATTCTATATATCAAATTGGAGAGTCAGCATGACAGCCACATGACTGTATTTTCAGCAGGAGCTCACCAATGGCAGCCTCCGTGTTTCTCTCATAACAGATGTACTTTAAGCTGGTCATGCACACATACCAATGGGCTACTTAATGCTATAGGAAGCTCAATCTGTGGGTTATTTACCATCAACTGTAAACTTGAAACAAAAAAACCCAAAAGGGTGCAACACTGGGTGGGCTAACTGACCGGGTCGGGAGACCCAGGGAAAATGACAGGAAAATAGTGTGACAATGGGTGCAATGGGCGAAAAACCAATGGATAGCTGAGGAAAAATAGTGTAACAATGGGTGCAATGGGCGAAAAACCAATGGATAGCTGAGGAAAAAGAAGGGTTTTTTTGTTTCAAGTTTGCAGATACACAGGCACTCCTCCTGGGTTTCAGGGCTGCACACGATCTAGGGTCATACACTGTTCACCCCCTTATTACCATTACAAGAGCGCTGTTTGTACGTTTTGTGTTTTTACCATCAACTGTGATGGTGGTCACCTATGCACATCCCAAATACTTGACAAACCCTCTAATTTTTTTTTTGTTTTGTTCTTTAACAGGTAGAAATGTTGCTCTAAAACTGGTGAAAAAGGAAAAAACCACACTAGAAGCCTTTCTGCATGAACTGTGCGTGTCCATCTATCTCACTTGCCACGAAGGCATCATCTGTACTCATTCCATCTTTCTGGAAACCTTGGACCACTATATCTTCTCCCAGGAGTTGGCACCTGCTGGATCTCTCCACTCGATCATCATGCCAGGGGTAAGTAAGGCAAAGCTAAAAAAGTGGCTGACACATAAGTGATTACTTGCTATTTTGTAATGGATACTGGTCTATAAATTGCAAAAAATGTACACAAAATGTTGCTGGCCTGGTTGGTAAGAACTAATAGTATTAGTGAATATGCTCATTGAATGGGTCTTGGATAGTATTAGAGTAGGGAAGTGTTCATATCCAAGTCAGTGATCTTCTGCAATCTAAATACTATTGGCAAGATTTTCCTTCCTGTTATGAAGACGGAGGAGAAAGTAATGGGAAGTCCCTTCTTAAGACAGGTGTCACCATTGGAAGATTTCCACTTGCCTCCTGCTCTAGTGACAACTGTAAAATTTTGGATTTCTTATCACTTTCTATTTCAATGACAATGATCACCAGGACAAATATATATGTTAAATCCCTCCTCCCCTACTTCCCTAGTGTGGTCAGAGACAGCAATAAATACATGATAGGGCTTCTAACTCTTTCTATCTAGCTATACAGTATATGTACATCTATCGGGCATGTTGGCAGGAATTCTTTTGATGCAGTCAGATTCTCCAAGATGATGGTGAAACGTATAATTGGTTAGACCTTCCATCTTCCCTACATTTCCCAATTACTGCTGAAGTAGTTAAGAATGACTGTACTGATTTAAGAAACAAAAACATGGTATTTAAATGTGGTGTTTTGTTTTTTTCTTAATAGAGGAAGGTAATTTTTTTCCGAGCAATACTTGATATAATTGTTTCATCTATTGCAGGTTGGAATTTCAGAAAAGCTGGTGAAGCGCTGTGCATTACAGATAACACAGGCTCTTGAATACATGCACAGTAAAGGAATGGTGCACAGGGACCTGAAGCCAGACAATGTACTGCTTATGGACAAGAGATGTCATTGCGTCAAACTGAGTGACTTTGGACTAACTCAATTCGTCGGTACAGTTGTTCCATCCATGTCACCCATCATTGCATACATGCCCCCAGAACTCTGTGAACTGAAGCGTAAGGAGACCATTGTCGTAGATCCTAGTGTTGACATCTGGGCCCTTGGTGTTCTTCTGTATGTTGCACTCACTGGATACTTTCCATGGAAGAGAGCTCTAGTTGAAGATCTATTGTTTCAAAAGTTTGTTTACTGGCAGAGCTACATTGACGCAGTTCCACCACCAAAAGGTTGGAAGGATTTCAGCAGGAAGGCTCAAGATCTGTTTCATATTGTTCTCTCCCAGAGACCCAGCTGCAGGAACCAAGTTGAAGTTGTTCTGGATTATCTGCATTTTCCATGGAGATTTGAAGATGTCACTCAAGAAATCATTGATCTTATACTCCAGGAAGCAGAAGAGGATGTCGAAATGATGGATGGTGAAAGCGAAGTCATTATATTAGAGGGAGAAGATGAACTTATTGTCATAGAAAACAGTGGTGACATGGAATGCATCATTGTGAGTGATTGCACAGAATTCGCTTCAACAAACTCTGCAGTGCTTATTTTGACAGACAATAACAGTCTTTACCTAGGCTGTGAAGTGGAAATCTAGAGAGACTTCAATTAAGATTTCTGGATAAAATGTTGAAGATTTTGCAAGTCAAAAGTAGAGTATGCTGACACATTTAAGGCTGCAAAAGCCAACTGTTGCTTTCTGATGTGACACAAGTATACTCTGTCTCTTATATTTTTGGTTCTAGTGCCCCTTGACCACAATAAGAGGTCGGCAGGATCAGACATCCCTCAGTCCGGATACAGAGAAGTTAGCGGAGCTTCTCCCTGCCCAGTTCAATTCATCACCTTCATGTCAAAAATATTCATGAAATGGTGGGTTGAAAGGAACAGGGGAAAGCATTTATCTCATGACCATTTCAAGCAGGTAAATATTTCAAAGATTATTTTCGTAAATGTGAAGCCGAACATTGAGCTACTGAAGTCACTAAGCCTTACCAATACCTCCTTGGAAAGCAGAGTACCCCAAATCTGTAATTGTGTAGGAGCACGTTCTTGTGGAATTTAGGGAACGCTGCTTTCCAGGGAGACAGCAGGCAAGGCCCAGTGATGGTCCAGACAAGAAGGTTCCATAATCTGGGTTCAAGGGTAGGTATTTTTCTTTTGTTTTGCTTGTGGGTGGAGATTGTATTTTCATAGAAGATCCTTTTTTTTAAATTGCTTACTGTGTATGGGGTATGAATGGGGTATGCAGTTAGAGGGACACCCTGTAGAATGTTTTCCACACTAACACTGCAAAATACAAAGGGATCCTTATTTTTTCTGTCCAAAATGCAGAGATGGTTGACCTGTCTTCATGTTACCATCTCCATGTGTTTGTATCTGTGCTGTCCACAAAGCTAGAAATTTTTCTGCCTCCTTTATTTCTCCTTCTATGTAGATTTAAAATTGCCCAGGCAATTGTTGTAGAGGAGTATACATTTTCGTCTAAAACTCAAACATTAAGAGGGTTATTCACAAAAGGGAGAAGGGTTTGTAGAAGGCAGGAGAAGTGAACAATCTAGGACAACATAGCTGATTTGGAAAAATTCTCAAATTCTGCTCACTTTCCAGTTCAGCTATGTTGTCCTAGATTGTTCACTTCGCCGGCCTTCTTCAAACTCTTCACCATTTTGTGAATAATCCTGTAAATATTTCCTACAATATGATTCTTAAAGGGAATTGATCAGGATGGAAATATGGGAGCTGATAAAAGTGCAAGCTCTGGGGCATCATCTTAGCTTCCCTGCTTTATTTAGTTGGCAATGGCACCTATTATGGTTTTATCTTGACAGGTTCCCTTTTAATACTATTGAGCAGAATCCTAAGCCCTCCATTCTCCATTAGGAGAAAAAAAAGTCAATTGTCAGGCTTCTAAATATAAATAAGGGGTTATCTTCTTAGGTATGTTGGCTTTTATATTTGCTAATATTATTGGACGTTCAATCACTTGTCTTTTTAGGTTCGCTAAATCTTTAAAATCAGTAGATGTTCTGCTTGTTTTTTTTTTTTATTATTTATTACAAGTCATTCATTATACAGCGCGGCCAATTTATGCAGCACTTTAAACATTCCACATTCACATCAGTCCCTGCACTTAAAGAGCTTACAGTCTAAGGTCCCTATCTCACAGCCATGCATAAACACACACACACACACAGGCCAATTTAGACAAGAGCCAATTAACATGTGGAAGAACATGCAGACTCCATGCAGGTAGTGTCTTTGTATTACGGTTTACATAGACACACTTTCTAGTTTGAATTTTTTTCTACTTTTTAATGACTAATTTAATAAAAATGCTCCTTTAACATTGTACATCTGTGTTCCTCTCTTTCTTTTGTGCAAACGCTGTAAGGGTGGCCACACAAGGGGACCTATCTTTTGTTTGAGTATTGCTTGTGGTGATTCATAGGGTCATGCAGGGGGTTTCCAGTAGGAAAAGGGGCTGATTAGTAAGCATTTCCAACCATCTGAAGTGCTTGTCATCCCCACAGAAAGCTTTTTAGTTGATGCCAAATGCAGTGCACTTCAAAATAATTTGGCCTAACTTGACATCATTGTAGGACTCTTAAACTCAATCATTGAGAAAACTATGCCCCCAGACATGCCCCTAACCAGAACTACAGTATGTGACTATTAGGATTCAAGTCATTGTATATATATCATAATTACTTAGTGTGTATTTCTGTTTTGGTTGATGGGGAATACAAAGATTGATGGTTGCACAACGCTTGCAAAATACTGCCTCGTCAAGGCACCTGTGTGTAGTGTGGTCTTATCCATAATTTATGAGAGCCGCCATCTTGGAGCATATATAGCTAAAGGATGAATTGGGTGCAGGTTTGCTGTCTCCTAGAGAACCTGCACCCAATTCATCCTTTGCTATATATGCTCCCAGATGGAAGATATCATACATTAAAAGATTGTGGTTGTCACTGAAACAGAAATAGAGGGAAAATCTCCAAAGAATACAGTTGTTCAGTTACAATGAAGAGGAATTTCCCCTTAATTCTAAGGTTACCACCTTTTCTTCAAGCGAAAGTCGAACACTCTAGCGATGCACGGACATTTTTTTGGGAGAATAAGTTGTAGATTTTTCATATGTAAATAGCGCAGTTCATTCATGTGTAAATATCACAGTTGAGACAATTTTTAGTGGGGGGCCAGTAGCCCCTATCTTAATTTTGGTTGCCCCTGTCTGCCTGACATCTTGTGTCTGGGTTTCTGCTGCCATGAAACCCGGACACAGCATTCAAAACCCAGACTGTCCGGGTGAATCCTGCACAGGTGGCAACCCTACTTACTTCCTTTTGTGTCTCCAAGATGTGAAATAAAGAGAAATCTCTCTAATGGAACAGGTGGAAAAATATGACAGGTTTAAACGATTCCCTTCTCTATACAAAACAAAAAGAATTTTAGCTGCAGATGCAGTTTAATAGGGCAGTAAAATGACTCCAGGCAGATTGGTGTAGAGCAGGGGTCTCAAAGTCAATTCACTCGGGGGCCGCTCGAACAATTTTGTTTTCTATCATGATGGCTGCTTGCCAAATTTCATACTTCAAAATAAAATTTAACTATATCCGGTATGGTACTATGGTCGCCAATACACAAGCAATAAGGCCCCATTCATATCAGTAAGTTCAGGTGCAATTAGGGATTCCTGCTTCAGGAACTGGCATTTTGCTGGAGCAGGAATGCCTACTCTGGCGTTTACAAGTGGCAGCTGTCACCCATTCAAGTTAACGACCAGCAGCTGCATGTAAACGCCTGCGGTGTACAGACGTTTACATGCAGCTGCTGCCCCCATGATTATTAACTTGAATGGGATAAAGCTGTACCGCCAGATTAGGGATTCCTGATGCAGGAAAACGCAAGTTCCTGACACAGGAATCCCTAATTGCACCTAAACTTACGGAAATGAATGTAGCCTAATACACCTCCCCTCCCCCCATATAAATAAAGAAATACTACCCCTGCACATATAAAATAATACATTTTCCCCCCATACTAGGGTTGCACAGATACCAAGTACAGTACTCGGCACACGTAGGAGTACATGTACCGATACTTTTGAGCTCCAAGACTAGACTAGAGAAAAATTAAAAAATTAGGAGGCAGCTGTAATTTGTAAGGAGCACATGGAGCTCCTGGGATTTGTACATCTCTGTTTTAATGTATGATTTTGTTTTTATAAATATAAATAAAGGGATGCACAGATACCAGTTTTGCGAGTACGAGTACTGGTACTTGCCGAGTACTTACAAGTACGAGTACTGATACATTTTTGTTTATTGTCATGTGACAGTTTTTCTAAAACAATACAGACTAATGATTTCAGGACAGTGGTGGAGCGCCAGAGCCTGGTCCCAGCTGCAACCGCTGCAACCCTGGTAGTTCTCATGAAAATGCCAAGTACCGGCACTGGTACTCGAAAAGTATCTGTGCATCCCTAACCCATACACATAAAAAAATTACTACCCCTGCACATATAGAATAATACACCCTCTCCCTAAAACAAGGTCACACAGGGACTCGTGTACACACATACACATGCACAATCACACACAGACACACAAAGGTTGAACTTAATGGACCTGTGCCTTTATTCAACCTCAAATACTATGTAACTATGTAACTATATGTAACTTCCCCCCATACACGTAACAAAAATATCCACCCCCACATATAAAATAGTACATAAATAATACAATAATAATATAAAATAATACACTTCCCCCAAACACATTAAAAAAATACACACCCCACATAAAAAATAATACAGCCCCCTCCCCCGCACACCCACATAAAATAAAATAAAAAGGCTCCTCTCATGCTTACCTTTTTGCAGGGAGGAGGCCAGGAGGCACAATCCCTGGTGATCCAGTGGTGATTAGTAAGGTCTGCTGCAGCCTTACTAATCCATCCTTTTGGCCAGCGCTCACTGAAGGATTTCAGAACGCTGGCCAAAAGGATCCGAGTTCTGGCACAGAGAAGCAGCTATGCGGTCTGCATCCGACGGAGATGCAAACCGTGTAGCTGCTCCCGCAATTCAGGTACTGCGTAAGTACTGGCTTGCGGCCCGGTACCAGACCCCTGGTGTGTACAATAGTAACAGTTCAGGTTTTTAGATTGCACTAGTTAAATTAATAAAAATATGAAAACTGTTTGCTTGCTGTTTTCAAGTTGCTACCTTGGCTTCAACAAAACCAAACATTTATTCCACATCTTGCTGGGTTCCCGCTGCACAACTCACACGCCGTCCGACTTGTCGGCGTGTGACGTATGCAGCCTGGGTGGGCCAAAGGTCCGCACGTGCTCACTTAAATTGGCGCATCTGAAAATGGGAGTTCCCCTTCCCCGCTTGGACCTTTGTCCCACCTGGCTGCATACGTCACACGCCGACAAGTCGGACGGCGTGTGAGTTGTGCAGCAGGAACCCTACACGCACTCACACACCTCCCATTACCTTCCACTTCAGGTTGATTTTTGGTCATAGAAACAATATAGATGGCTTACTACAAAATCAAGAACACAGCTGGCGATTGCTGTTTATGTACAAGCAATCCGGCGTCTGTACAGGTGCTGGATAGTTGCTACGGTGCCGTGTCCCCCCCTCCACTGACGCCGGCTTCCCCCGGCTCCGCTATCCCCCATGCGGACCTAGGACCGGCACGGCAGGTCTCACCTGATGGGTCGGAGGGAGATCAGTATTCTTCTAGCTGCTGCTCTCTCCTCCAATCACTGAACCCAGAAGTGATGTGTACTACATCACTTTCGGTTAAACTGTGCACATTCTCCGGCTCTTAGAACCAGAAGAAGAAGCTGGGGAAGCAGATCTCGGCTTCTTCAGCTTCTTTGGGGTCCCTAGGTGACATTATGGGTCTGAAAGACCTCTCATGTCTCCATATTCTATCTGCTATTACATAGGGACTTTTTTAGTCCCCCATGTGATTGCAATAAAGTTGAGTGTAAAGAAAAAAAAATTAAAACATGAAAGTTTTAATATGACGTAGATGTCATAGATGACGCCTGACAAAGGGGACCCTGTGCGGCCCCGAAAGCGCTTGATATTTGAGTGACATATATCAATAAAATGGATTTGCACTGACTTGGAAATTGGCGTGCTGGTGTGCTGATGACATCTTTATTCAAAGTTGTACAATGCACATGTGGGACACGTTATGGTGTGTTGGGGGCCCTTTCATAATGAATGAACGCTTGTTAACATGCGACACAGAAGACCTCAAAATGCTAAATCAGCCTATCATAATGTTTTCTGTAATTGAACTTTTTTTGGTTTTGCATTGCTTGTCTTTACAAGATATTCACTAAGAAGTAAAAGTATATTGGGTGGAAGATTAATTAATAACATTTCAGCATTTAAGTCTGACCCACAAAGATAGGGCAGGGTCCGTGCTACATAAGTAAGAAAATATCTGCCTCCATTCACACTCTTTAAAATGCATTCAAGTTCCCTATTAACAAAAATGTATCTTATTTGTGTATCACTCGGCTGTAGATCCTCAAATCATCTCTGAATTGGTGCTGATACTGTCCTTCCGTCTGCAGGGTGGCTACTTTTGTTCTCCATGGTCCCTGTGTGTGTTGTAAAGAAGTCTCCATTCCAACTCGCTTCCGTGATAGACTACAATCTCAATACAAATGAGTAAACTAAACAGTCCAGTGCAGCCAGATTGTCATGGAGTAGATAGACGATTAGTTTGAGTTAGTCTACTGATTTGTATTGAGATTGTAGTCCATCACAGGGGTGAGCTTTGAGTGTTGGCTACTTTACAACACACACAGGGACCATGGGGAACAAAAGTAACCCCCCTCCAGAAGGAAGGACAGTGTCAGCACCAATTCAGAGATGATTTGAGGACCTACAGCCGAGTAATACACAAATAAGATACATTTTTGTTAACTGTTAGGATACTTGAATGTATTTTTAGATTTGACTCCTGAGTTTAGTGTCACTATAAAAACATGTAAAATGAGTGTATAAAAAAAGCTTAAAAATTGCCTGAAAATAATTATGGTCAAGTGTAAATAGGGGGTGTAGGGCTGTAGGATTTTAGGATTATGATTGATCTCTGTGAATCCCCATTCACATTTGTGTAGTGTGTGAATGTGAGCAAAATGTGTGCCGTGCTTATGGTTCCATTTATTGCTAACGCACCAAGTAAAAGTACAAAAAAAAGTATAAATCTCCAAAAGGTGCATTAACTTCTTTGTGGAGGATAGGGAAGCCAATTGATATTAAGGGTTCCCCTGTGGATGAGGTGTGACAAATGTGTAAAAATACACACAAATGCGGCATGCAAAGTTGCACTACACAAAAACTGAGCTGTACAGGTCCATGTTAGGTCTATGGTAAGTCAGATGTAAGCAGACATGTGCCCGTTCACATCTGATTACCTCTGATCCATCACGATCAAGTCCGCCAAAAGGGAACTCTGTTTCTTTATCTGGACCTAGACAGAGTCGGGGGTAATCGAATGTAAACGGACCCCCGTTACACCCGGCTGTCCCTAGAGTTACAATGGGCTCTCGATCAGAAAACTGACAGGCAGATCTGAACGGACCGTCCGTGTGAAAGGGGCCTAAATAGATTTTTCATGTATATACCTTTCTATAGAGGTTAATTGGGCGTCCTCTGGACAAGTGTAGATAGCCACATAACAGGTTGTCTAAGCCCATTGTGCAATGTTGCCAAGCACTAAGGATCTTAGTAGGATATTTTTGTGATTATACTGCCAATAAATGTGGGGATTGGGTGCCCTTAGATAGGAATTTTTCCAGAACATACAGTGAAAAGCTCAGTAGCTCTATGAACATGTGTATCCTCACAGCTGGTTAGTAGTTCCTTTGAAAAAAATACATTTTGCTGGGGTATAGTTATAACATGGAAAGCACACATTTCCCACTATGTAGCTGAAGCATCATACATGGGAAATATTAGTGAGCCAGCCTGCCTTTCACGGTGAGCTGCATTTCCTCCATCCCACAAATAGGCTGCCATTGGCTCTTTGGAATATAGGGGAATACCAGCTGACCTCTACAGGCGCTATAACACCTTGCTTGTGTACAAGAATGCAGCAAATGTATTTATAATAATGAACTTGAATCTCTTGACGTATATGAAGAAGTATGTGTGTGACTTGATTTACCTTTTTGGTTTAATATTTAGCATTGATGAAACCTAAGAAACTGTATAAGTAAAGCCAGCAGTACACAGGCTCATCTCAGCACTGACTATAGATATTGCATAGCTTTCTATACTACAACTTATTAGAGGAGCGATGCTATGGTCATTAAAATTAAAGAGTTTAATGGATGAAAAGTTCCAATAAATGTATAGAACACAAGATATTTAAAACCAAGGCTGATATAGTGACAAGTGGTATTTTCCAAACAATAGTGTACGTCTCCTAAGATAGCAGTTCATATAGGGCTACAGGCTTTTAAAATTATTTTGTATTAATTCTCCAAATACCACAAACAAGCATGAACACATGAACCATTGTAAATGAGTGTCCACGTTTCCCTCATCTGCAGTAGCTTTCTTATCTCAGGAACATATCTATTGCTCACAAGATATCAACATTTGACACCTAAATTACATTTCTTGAGGTCACCTCAAAGATCTTCAAATGATTGCCTGTTTCCAAAAATTATAAAACAAAAAACCCTAAAATTGTAAAGTATGTGATGGGTATAATCTAATTTGTGGTATTTTTGCAGCCCTGTTTTTGCTACAAAATTGTATGCAGTAAAATCTGCTACTGATTCTGGAAAGTGCACTTTTCTGCAAAGAAGGCTTTTGTAGCATATCGGGGTCGATTTACTAACCTAAACACACGCATGCACCAGGTGCGTGTGATTTTTACACAGCAAAGCGTATTTATCAACCAAAAAGTCTCTATAAGCATGTTTCCACTAATGCCGTATATGGAAAAATCATGCACATGATGCATATATAATGCTGCTTCACAGTTTAGACAAAAATGGTTAGCTCATGCATGTACATTCCTGCATTTATCAACGCAAGCAACACAATGTAGAGCTAATTTACACAACATCACCTTGCAATTCAGGGCAGGGCTTTGCACAACACACCTGCTGGGTGTGTACACACTACAAAGGTGTTTAGATTCCACCCACAGATCATGCTGGAAGGGAACACACTACAGAGGTGTATACATGTTCGTGGTATGTTTATAAGGTTAGTAAATCAACCCCATCATCTCAATACAGGTGAACTCTCACTAGGATGTCTCAATCTGAACATGTCAAGTCCACTGAGGTTTAATTGTTGTCTACATTAACATTTTGAAATAAGTGACAACAAAGACATGTCACTCCCTTGTGCCCATTGTGACCTGAACCTGTCCTCACTCTGGCTACAATCACAAAGGAGCCACTTGGATTGGTCAAGTTTAGGTGATGCCTCAATTTGCATTCTAATGAAGGTGTGTGGAACCTCCTTATGTTTGGGGATTGACCTTTAGCCCTGGCTGAACTTCTCTATAAAAGACAAAGCTAATTTTTGGACCTCAGATATCCACTTTAGTGTCTTCAAGATCTCTTTCTGATAGCAAGTTGCTAAGGCTGGACTTTGCAGAAGCTGGTTTTATCCACATTGCAGAAGCCCACCTCTACTTAGAACTTCTACTCTCGCTGTCCATTCAGCGCCCAGGTAAGGACATTTTAATTGTATCTCTGTTGTATTGCTATTATTAATGTAAACACAAAATTTGGAATATAACATAGTTACAACAAAATTCTATCAAAAAGTGTTAACCTGGTAATTCATCTTTATACTCTTATCTGCAGAGAAAGCCTGATAGCGCATATATTCAAAATGGCAGCCTATTTATCTTGTGAGATTGAAACTACTGACGAAGAGGATTATGATGTCGTGAAACATCTTGGCAAGGGCACCTACGGCGAAGTTGTAATGGCTGTGAACAAGGAAACAAGTAAGTCTTTTTTCTTTAAGTATTACTGAACGTATGTCTCATTTGAAGACTTTTTAATCCTAGAGAATGGGTACCAATTTGTTTTGAGAAATTTGCACCTTTACTGACTAAATTATCATTCAAATTGTATCTCATATTAAGCATATGGGTTTTGTTACATTCGTTTTCAACCAATTCTTCATATCTTATCAATGTTGGAATAGACGAGGGCAAAATTCCAGTAGCTAAGGTAGTTGGTATTGTTCCCACAGAAAATGAAAGGCTTTCTACTCCAATCAATCTAATTAATTTCTCCAATCAGTCATTTTACATGTCTTAATAAAAACCTGCTGTGAGAAAAACATGGAGGCTTCCGTTGCTGAACTCCTCGTAAAAATGCTACTCCACTGGCTGTTATGTTAACACACTAGCTTTAATATTTCACAAGCAGGAAAGTCTTTATCTGCATACTTGTTCCAGGTCATTCATTCTATATATCAAATTGGAGAGTCAGCATGACAGCCACATGACTGTATTTTCAGCAGGAGCTCACCAATGGCAGCCTCCGTGTTTCTCTCATAACAGATGTACTTTAAGCTGGTCATGCACACATACCAATGGGCTACTTAATGCTATAGGAAGCTCAATCTGTGGGTTATTTACCATCCACTGTGATGGTGGTCACCTATGCACATCCCAAATACTTGACCAACCCCACCGTCATAGAGGTCCTCATATTTTTTTTGTTCTTTCACAGGTAGAACTGTTGCTCTAAAACTGGTGAAAAAGGAAAAAACCAAACTAAAAGACTTTCTGCATGAACTGTGTCTGTCCATCTATCTCACTGGCCACGAAGGCATCATCTCTACTCATTCCATCTTTCTGGACACCTTGGGCCACTACATCTTCTCCCAGGAGTTGGCACCTGCTGGATCGCTCCACTCGATCATCATGCCAGGGGTAAGTAAGGCAAAGCTAATAAAGTGGCTGACACATAAGAAATTACTTAAGTATTTTGTAATGGATACTGGTCTATAAATTGCAAAAAATTTACACAAAGTGTTGCTGGCCTGCTTGGTAAGAACTAATAGTATTACGGAATATGCTAATGGTCATTGAATGGGTCTTGGATAGTATTAGAGTAGGGAAGGGTTAAAATCCATGTCAGTGATCTTCCGCAGTCTGATTCCTCTTGGCAAGATTTTCCTTCCTGTTATGAAGACGGAGGAGAAAGTAATGGGAAGTCCCTTCTTAAGACAGGTGTCACCATTGGAAGATTTCCACTTGCCTCCTGCTCTAGTGACAACTGTAAAATTTTGGATTTCTTATCACTTTCTATTTCAATGACAATGATCACCAGGACAAATATATATGTTAAATCCCTCCTCCCCTACTTCCCTAGTGTGGTCAGAGACAGCAATAAATACATGATAGGGCTTCTAACTCTTTCTATCTGGCTATATATGTACATCTATCGGGCAGGAATTCTTTTGATGCAGTCAGATTCTCCAAGATGATGGTGAAACGTATAATTGGTTACAACATTAATGACTGTACTGATGTTCACATGTAATTCCATGTAGTGATTTAAGAAACAAAAAACATGGCATTTAAATGTGGGGGTTTTTAATGGTGTTTTTTAAATAGAGGAAGATAAAAAAAATTCCGAGCAATACTTGATATAATTGTTTCATCTATTGCAGATTGGAATTTCAGAAAAGCTGGTGAAGCGCTGTGCATTACAGATAACACAGGCTCTTGAATACATGCACAGTAAAGGAATGGTGCACAGGGACCTGAAGCCAGACAATGTACTGCTTATGGACAAGAGATGTCATTGCGTCAAACTGAGTGACTTTGGACTAACTCAATTCGTCGGTACAGTTGTTCCATCCATGTCACCCATCATTGCATACATGCCCCCAGAACTCTGTGAACTGAAGCGTAAGGAGACCATTGTCGTAGATCCTAGTGTTGACATCTGGGCCCTTGGTGTTCTTCTGTATGTTGCACTCACTGGATACTTTCCATGGAAGAGAGCTCTAGTTGAAGATCTATTGTTTCAAAAGTTTGTTTACTGGCAGAGCTACATTGACGCAGTTCCACCACCAAAAGGTTGGAAGGATTTCAGCAGGAAGGCTCAAGATCTGTTTCATATTGTTCTCTCCCAGAGACCCAGCTGCAGGAACCAAGTTGAAGTTGTTCTGGATTATCTGCATTTTCCATGGAACTTTGAAGATGTCACTCAAGAATTTATTGATCTTATGCAACAGGAAGACGAAGAGGATGTCGAAATGAGGGATGATGAGAGCGAAGTCATTATATTAGATGGAGAAGATGAACTCATTGTCATAGAAAACCGTGGTGACTTGGAATGCATCATTGTGAATGATTGCACAGAATTCGCTTCAACAAACTCCTCAGTGCTTATTTTGACAGACAATAACAGTCTTTACCTAAGCTGTCAAGAAGAAGTCTAGAGAGACCTCAATTAAGATTTCTGGATCAAATTTTGAAGACTTTGCGAGTCAAAAGTAGAGTGAGTATGCTGACACATTTCAGGCTGTAAAAGCCAAATGGTGCTTTCCGCTGTAACAAATATACTCTGTCTCTTATATTTTTGGTTCTAGTGCACCTTGACAACGATAAGAGGTCGGCAGGATCAGACATCCCTCAGTCCTGATACAGAGAAGGTAGCGGAGCTTCTCCCTGCCCAGTTCAATTCATCACCTTCATGTCAAAAATATTCATGAAATGGTGGGTTGAAAGGAACAGGGGAAAGCATTTATCTCATGACCATTTCAAGCAGGTAAATATTTCAAAGATTATTTTTGGATATGTGAAGCCGAACTTTGCGCTACTGACGTCACTAAGCCTTACCAATACCTCCTTGGAAAGCAGAGTACCCTAAATCTATAATCGTGTAAGAGCACGTTCTTCTGGGATTTAGGGAACTTTGATTTCCTTGGAGACAGCAGGCAAGGCCCAGTGATGGTCCAGACAAGAAGGTACCATAATCTGGGTTCAAGGGTAGGTATTTTTCTTTTGTTTTGCTTGTGGGTGGAGATTGTATTTTTAAATTGCTTACTGTGTATGGGGTATGAATGGGGTATGCAGTTAGAGGGCCACCCAGTAGAATGTTTTCCACACTAACACTGCAAAATACAAAAGGATCCTTATTTTTTTCCAAAGCTGTCACAAGATTTGAAAACCTATTATTCTGTCCAAAATGCAGAGATGGTTGACCTGTCTTCATGTTACCATCTCCATGTGTTTGCTGTCCACAAAGCTAGCTATTTTTTCTGCCTCCTTTATTTCCCCTTCTATGTCGATTTAAAATTGCCCAGGCAATTGTTGTAGATGAGTATACATTTTTGTCTAACACTCAAATATTAACAGGGTTATTCACAAAAGGGTGAAGAGTTTGGAGAAGGACGGAGAAGTGAACAATCTAGGACAACATAGCTGATTTGGAAAAATTCTCAAATTCAGCTCATTTTCCAGTTCAGCTATGTTGTCCTAGATTGTTCACTTCTCCGGCCTTCTCCAAACTCTTCACCCTTTTGTGAATAACCCTGTAAATATTTCCTACAATAGGATTCTTAAAGGGAATTGATCAGGATGGAAATATGGGAGCTGATAAAAGTGCAAGCTCTGGGGCATCATCTTAGCTTCCCTGCTTTATTTAGTTGGCAATGGCACCTTTTATGGTTTTATCTTGACAGGTTCCCTTTTAATATTATTGAGCATATCATAATATTATTGAGCTTATCCTAAGCCCTCCATTCTCCATTAGTAGAAAAAAAGTAAATTGTCAGGCTTCTAAATATAAATAAGGGATTATCTTCCTAAGTATGTTGGCTTTTATATTTGCTAATATTATTGGACGTTCAATCACTTGTCTTTTTAGGTTCGCTAAATCTTTAAAATCAGTAGATGTTCTGCTTGGTTTTTTTTATTATTTATTACAGGTCGGTCATTATACAGCACAGACAATTTCTGCAGCACTTTAAACATTCCACATTCACATCAGTCCCTGCATCTAAGGAGCTTACAGTCTAAGGTCTCTATCTCACAGCCATGCATAAACACACATACACACACACACTCAGGCCAATTTAGACAAGAGCCAATTAACATGTGGAATAAAATGCAGACTCCATGCAGGTAGCGTCTTTGTATTACAGTTTACATAGACTTACTTTCTAGTTTGAATCTCCTATTTTTTAATGACTAATTTAATAAAAATGCTCCTTTAACATTGTACATCTGTGTTCCTCTCTTTCTTTTGTGCAAATACTGTAGGGGTGGCTACACAAGGGGCCCTATCTTTTGTTTGAGTATTGCTTGTGGTGATTCATCGGGTCATGCAGGGGGTTTCCAGTAGGAAAGGGGGCAGATTAGTAAGCATTTTTAACCATCTGAAGTGCTTGTGATCCCCACAGAAAGCTTTTTAGTTGATGTAACGCACGGGCCGAGGAGGTTGAGGTAGGATCGCAGCTGCGGAAATTGGCTTGAACCTGAGCGGGAGGATTTGGCTCAGATCGAGGGTTCTCGTTATCACTCTGTATGTGAGGGAGTGATGTTGTAACCCTCTAGCACATCATACGCCAATCCGTATCGAATGGGGGGTTGGAGTTCCCCTATAGGTACGCTCAGGAGTACCCCTGGGAGGCTATATCCTGATCCAGCGGCCTCTAGTTAGTATCAATCGTGAGAGTTATTGCAGTCACCTTAACCCCACACTCTCCACAGAGACCACAGGTATTTGGCTTACAAGAGGAGCGGAGCGATAATGGTAGCATACAGTTTTGGGAATGAAGTAGCAGATTACTGATCTGTATTTACATTAATATCACTACTGAGCATTTGCTGACAGTTCCTATGGAGTAGCCACTAGGGCAGGGTACTTGCGATTTGAAGGATGGTTCTACAGTCCATTAACCTCTCCAGGGACGCTAGCAGTATTGTCCTGTCAGTTCCAGAGAGAGATCTGTCCCACTTGCAACCAGGGGAGAGCAGGAGGAATCGCTGTGAATCCCCCACGGTACTGGAGGAAGTGTGGCAGAGGAGAGCGGCAGGCTGGAGAAGAGGTGTGCGGGTTCCTGTGTCCACTATTCGGCAAGTTGCACTGGCTCGACGGTCGCAACACTAGAACGCCGAGCCATTGCAACTGGCGTCATTATGAGGAGGAGGATCGAGAGGGGGAGGAGCCGAGCGTGCCGTGCGCCGCCTCGGCGTCCTCGTGACGTCACGCCGCTGGGTGAAGAGGCCGGCCCGCGGCCCGAAGCGCCGGACCCGGGATACACTATGACAGTTGATGCCAAATGCAGTGCACTTCAAAATAATTTGGCCTACTTTGACATCATTGTAGGACTCTTAAACCCAATCATTAAGAAAACTATAAAGAGTATTTCTCCTTAGCCCCCAGACATGCCCCTAACCAGAACAACAGTATGTGACTATAAGGATTCAAGTCATTGTATATATATTATCATCACATAGTGTGTATTTCTGTTTTAATTGATGGGTAATACAAATATTGATGGCTGCACAACGTTTGCAAAATATATGGAAGCCACACTGCCTCGACAAGGCACCTCTGTGTAGTTTGGTCCTAACCATAATCTATGAGAGCCGCCATCTTGGAGCATATATAGCTAAAGGATGAATTTACTGTCTCCTAGAGAACCTACACCCGATTCATCCTTTGCTATATTTGCTCCAAGATGGAAGATCTCATCTCATACATTAAAGATTTATGGTTGTCACAGAAATAGAGGGAAAATCTCCAAAGGATACAGTTGTACAGTGACAATGAAGATGGATTTCCCCTTACTTCCTGTTGTGTCTCCAAGATGGGAAATTAAGAGAAATCAATGGGACAGGTGGAAAAACATGACAGGTTTAAACGATTCCCTTCTCTATACAAAACTAAAAGAATTTTAGCTACAGATGCAGTTTAATAGGGCAGTGCAATGACTCCAAGCAGATTGGTGTAGACAATAGTAACAGTTCAGGTTTTTAGATTGCACTAATTAAATCAATTCAAATATGAAAACAGTTTGCTTGCTGTTTTCGAGTTGCTACCTTCTGGCTTCAAAAAAACCAAACACTTATTGGATGTAGGGGGTTTGTATTAAATGTATATTGTTAAATAGACTACAGTGGATTACCTTATGGTAAGCATGCTAAAAATTGGAGACATATCCCCACCCCCCCAACCCCCCTTCGACCCTCGCAAAAGTATAGTAATGATTAAAGACCATTGTGAAATTGCCACCACCGGTATTAATCCAGGTGTGTGTGTGTGTGTGTTTGTGTGTGTTTAAACTGCACAATTAAAATAGAGATGGGCTGCATCTGAATGGGGAAGGTGCAGCACTTTTGGGGGAGAGAGTGGTTAAAAGACCGGAGGAGCTTTTAAACTAAAATAAGGGTGGGGGGGTACAAATGAGTATAATAAACATAGAGCAAGCAATTACAGGAGCAATTAATATTGAGGGCTGAATGAAATACCAAAGCTGCGCTAAGAGTATTAAGTGCTCAAACAATGGACTAGCTGCAACAATCTGTGATTGGTAAATCGTGTATAGTGATATTAAATATGTTGCGCTCAGTCAGAGGGTGAACAAAAAGCATTTCTTATGAATGAGTTTATATTTATATTAACACTTAAATGTTTGTACGTAGAGACCCCTGTCACAGGATAAAAATCACCGGATATAGTCATCCTTTCTCTAAACTCCAGTCTGTGAGCAATTATCTTCGATATAATGCCCAGGTGGAAAAGGCGTAACCCCTATGGAGGGAAAAAAAGTGGGCGGATTTTTGGTCTGTACAGCATTTAAATTCAGATAGAAGCCAGGGACAGGATACCTTTTTGATAAAGTCAAATCGGCGAAACGCGTCAAGGGAGAGACCTGTTCCTACCTTCTACAGTTGACAAACGTCTTTGCTATATGTGATTTTACATCCATGATCTCATAAGTGTGTTTTTTGTGTGTCTTGGAAAAATAAACCTTTTTACTACACTTAGGCGCTCTCCCCTTTCTTTCTCCACACTTTCTCCTTGGGATATCATAGGGATACCGCCAATGATACGGCGTGATCTAATTGAATAGGAAGGGGGGGAAGTTGCGCACGGCTTGGCTATCCATAAGGGACTGAGGAGGAGGCAGCCGACAAATAGAGATTATTGTTGAACATCGTTGTTCATCATGAACTCGGACTGAAACCTGTTTGGGACATATTGATGCCTTCCAAGAAAGGAAAGTAAATTCAGGCTTTCTGTCTTTCCAAACTAACATCTATTTTGAACTTTTTTTTTTTGCACTCGATAATTGTCATATCACTTATATGTTTATTAACGATTTATTAAATATTTAGAGTGGAAGCACGGATTTTCACAAAGTGTATCCATACACGTATATCACTAGAGGTTTTGTGGTCAGGACACAGAGCACAAGATTTATTCATTTATTTTTTACATTATCATTTATTTAACAACGCACAGAGAAATTCATTCACTTGATATCACATATGTTCACTGGTACGAGGTGAAATTTAGGTATTAATATTGAGGGCTGTAATACAAGGGGGGACAGAGAGCTCACTCCAGTCAACCTAATTAGTAATGTATCAACCTTACCGAGGTCGGCTAAAGAAATTAATTGGGCTTCATGAATGAGCAATAATAAAACTCAAACCACTAACACCAAACTGAAATGTATGTACATGAATGCTAGAAGTTTAGCAAACAAATTGCAAGAGCTCAAACTTATGTTACTGGAAGAGGACTTCGATATAGTGGGAATAACAGAAACTTGGCTAGACAGCTCACATGACTGGTCAACCAAAGTACAGGGGTACAACCTGTTCAGGAGGGACAGGATTGGTAAAAGGGGGAGGGGTATGCATGTATGTAAAAAACAATCTAACTGTGCACATACGAGATGACCTCAAGACCGAGAGATGCAATGGTGTCTTTGTGGTTAGAACTAGATAAGTCTGAAGTGAGTTGTAAACTAATTGTGGGTTTGTGTTCTAAACCCCCGAACATAGGGGAAGAGGAGGAGGTTCACCTACATTCCCAAATAGAAATAGTGCCTGCGTTCCGGTCCAGTGCGATCTGCAAAAATTCTGCAAGCACTATTTTTGCAGATCACACTGGACCGGAATAAAGGCACTAATGTGCCTGCGTTCCGGGTGCGAGCGATCAAACTGTGGGGGTTTTCTAAATGAATGGAAAGCACAAAGGCTTCCCATTCATTAAGAAAACATTTACTAGCACCAGTTGTTGAATGGGGAGGAGCCTCTGTACAGAGTGCTTCTTCCCATTGAGAAACTCATGAATGAAGACGAAGTGATGTAAATCACATCGTGTTCATTCATAACTGGGGACACATAGTACTATGTGTCCCCAGGTATTTACAAACACTGGAGTAATCTGCTGATCGCTCTAGTGTTTGTCCTGCACAGAGGATTGGTACATATCATTGATATGTACTGATTCTCTGCCGCTCGGCCACGCACAGAGGGGGGCTGCAACTTCTCCTCTGGATCCCCCCCCTGCTCTCCCGGGCAGAGGCGACGGAGCCGCTGTAACAGCAGCTGTCAGATCCAAGCTCTCTCTCTCCTCACCGATCGGCGTGCTGCTGTGATAGCGACTCCGCCCCCCGCCGCCGACTGCAGCTTCACTTTTCCTCGGATCCCCGCTGCATACAGATGGGGGAGAGCAGCAGTAGGTCGCGGTCGAACTTATGGGCACCCCTGTTCTAAAGGAACCGCCCATTTTATAAAGGCTGGCCGTTTCCTAAACCAGTTGCGGGATAATTTCATGGATCCCAACCAGGAAGAATGCTGTACTAGATTAATTTCCAATAATACGGACTAGTTGCAGACATAGTGACTAGGGATACATTGGGCAGCAGTGATCACAGGGTGATTATTTTTAATGTTGCGTGCAGAAAACAGAAGTGTGCTGGTTTGACAAGAATGCAAAATTTCAGAAAGGCAAACTTCGATAAGCTGCGTCATCTAGTGTATGACACTAAATGGGACCACTTATTTCTAACAATGAACACTGATGAGAGGTGGATAGGTTTTAAGAATACATTGAATAACGCTATTACCAAGTGCATACCATTGGGTAGCTAAGCCTGCATGGCTAAATAAAATGGTAAAACAACAAAGAAAAGACAAAAAGCTGGAATTTACCAAATATAAGATGGAGGGGATTGCACTTGATTTCCAGAGATACAAGGAATGCAAAAAGAGATGTAAAACTAATTAAGGGGATGGAGGAACAAAGCTATGAGACAAGGTTGCTACATTTAAACATGTTCACGCTGGAAGTGAGGAGATTAAGGGGGGATATGATTTTGTTATACAAAATGTTTAGTGGAGATGGCAACATGAGCCATAAACATTTTACTGTAAACTCCATAACAAGGACTAGAGGACATCAAATAAAAATTGTTGGAGAAAAGATTTAACCACAAAGGGCGTAGGGGATTCTTTTCAGTCAGAGTGGTTACATTTTGGAACTCTCTACCACAAGCAGTGGTATCAGCAGAGAATATTGATTCATTTAAAAATCAATTAGATACCTTCCTCAGAGACTGTAACATACAGGGCTACAGGTACTCTTAAAAACCAAGTCTATACAGGGACTCGTGTACAAACATGCACGAACAACACACACACGAAGGTTGAACTTGATGGACCCGTGTCTTTATTCAACTTCAAATACTGTGTAACTATATAATATTAAAGTATCAGAACCACAAATGAGAGATGAAAATTAACGAGTTACAAGACTCTCTTTTTCCAAACTCTTTGTGAATGTACAGCCACATCCAGCATATGAATATAGTTTTCAAATGATTTTGAGAAAAGTTGGACTTGTACAAATTCACACTGCCAGACTGGGCCAGCCATTAAAGAGCCACTTACTATAGTTATGTTGTTATATTTTTATTTATATCTGAAAAGTATAATAAGATCATAGCACGCTATGCACCTAATTTCATCAACGGATATCAGGCTTTACAATTGATTGATATGTAAATCTCTCTATCAGATACAGTGTTTTCTTTGAATGTGCTTTACACTGATTGTATGTTTTACTTTGTTACAAAGTGTACAATGTCTCATATTTTGATATCAGATATTTTGTATTTGCTATATAAAACAATAAAAAATTGCTATTCAAAAAAAAAAAGAGCCACTTACTCAGGAGCATTGCAACTGTTGATTTCAGGACATCATTTACCTAACATGGTGACATCTCTGCCCACCTCATATATCAAAGCTTCCAGCAGGAATATGGGCAGATGCAAGGTGAGAGTTAATAAAATTGCTCTCACTAACACAGTGGCAGAGAAAAGTAAAGGCCAGAAGCTCAATGCAGCTTGATTTCAATAATAATTTTGGCTAGACATGCTAAACGAGAAAGAGGTTCATACAACTGGATGATCCCGTTGAAGGCCAGGCAGGTAGCAAACTTAGTTCCAGTGTTACTCCAATTTGCACAGGGTGAGGGCACTTTCCCCTGTGCCATGCAAGCACCATGAGATGCCTCATTAAAGGCTCAATTCACAAATCTAAACACAAGGATAAGGATTTTTTTTCATCCACGGAAATAATTTTCAAATTTCATTGGACCTGGCTGAAAATATTTTTTCAAAAATAAAGATCCTTATTCCTGTTTGATTTGTGACTTGAGTCTTGTATAATGTGCTGCCTCGTCCCCACCTGAGCACTGCCAGAAATCTCAAAGTTCTAAGCAAATGTTGTCATAAAGTGTATGTAAACCCCAAAGTTGTAGGATAAAGTAGGGAATGGCTAAGACCCCTATAGGAAATGCATTAAAAGGCCTACAAGTTGCCATTCTGACACCTGCCTGCATACTAGATTCCAGTAATATAATGTATAGGCAGATTATAAAGACGACACAAAGGCAGTTAACATCAGAAGCTTCTCACACAAGATACAACATACACTATATTGCAAAAAGTATTGGGACACCCCTCTAAATCATTGCATTCAAGTGTTCCAATCACCTCCATGGCCACATGTGTATAAAATCACGCACCTCGGCATGCAGACGCTTCTACAAACATTTGTGAAAGAATGGGTCGCTCTCAGGAGCTCAGTGAATGCAAGCGTGGTACCGTGATAGGTTGCCACCTGTGCAATAAGTCCATCCATGAAATTTGCTTGCTACTAAATATTCCGCGGTCAGGCCCGGCGCTACCGCAAGGCAAGTCAGGCGGCCGCCTGAGGGCGCTGCAGGGTGAGGGCGGAAAAAACAGGGCATTTTGACAAGTATTTGTACTTGTCAAAATGCCCGGATTGTTATAGCTGGAAAGGGCGGGTCAACTCAATATTGAACCCTACGGACTAAGACTGGGATGCCATTAAAGTTCATGTGCGTGTAAAGGCCGGCGTCCCAATACTTTGGGCAATATAAAGCATTTCCTTTAACCACTTGAGTACCGGCCTGTATAACCCCTTCATAATCAGGCTTCCCAGTCTTGAGGGTTTTGTCGCACTTATATTTGAGGTGTGAATGGAAGCTGAGGGATAAAATATATCAGGACCTAATATGTAACAACAATAACATTTCCAGCAATGTTTCCATTTCCGTCTCTCCCTTTCAGTCCTGATCATAATCACACGTTTTTGTAACATCACATCACAGGGATAGAAAGTAAAGGAAAATCTCTCTATGGGGGTCACAAAACAGAGCTTAAAATGCAATCAATGTTTTTTTATTAACCACTTCAGGCGCGTTCACATAAATACACATCACCGGCTTGAAGTGGTTGTACCAAGAACACGGCTGCTGCTATCGTTTTAAACAGCAGGCGATTGCTGTTTATGTACAAGTGATCCAGGGTCTGTACAGATCGATCGCACAGTGCAGTGCTGTGTGCCCCCCCTCCACCTCTGCCGGCTTCCCTGGGCTCTGCTGTCCCCCGTGCAGCATGGTGGGTCTCCCCTGATCGATTTCTAGGGAAAGCAGCAAGCTTCCAGCCGCTGATCTCTCCTCCGATCACTGGACCTGGAAGTGATGTTGTGTCACTTCCGGTGTCACTGCGCACATTCTCCGGCTCCTAGAGCCAGGAGAAGAAGCTGATGAAGCAGAGATCTGCTTTGGGGTCCTTAGGTGACATTATAAGTCTGAAAGACCCCTTATTTCTCCATAAAGAGGACCTGTCACATCCTATTTGCTATTACATAGGGGGATTATTAGCCCCCTATGTGATAGCAATAAGGATGAGTGTTAAAAAAATTAAAACATAAAAGTAACATTATAAAACAATGTAAAAAATAAAAATGTTTTTGTCCTCTGGGGCGGAGGACTTTAAAAAAAATGTTTTTTGCATTTTTCAATTTTGTTTTATATGTTAGTTTTATGTTTTAATGTTTGAGAGCTATTTTAATGTTTTAATGTTTTTATGTCTTTTATGTTTGTATGTGCCACGCATATACAATGCAAACACACGTCAGATGCACCTATGTGCAAAAATGAAAATTGCGCCACACATGTTACATATCGCCGTGAACATCAGAGTGTGAGCAATAATTCTAGGGCCAATGATCACTGGTAACACTTAGGCCTCATTCACACTGAAATCGGCCAGCACGTACAGCTCCGTGCTGCGTGCACGGCCGTATCGGGCAGCTCCCAGGAAGGACAGGTGCTGTGTGTGATTAGTATGCAGCCCCTTTCCTTCTCTAAGGGATTACGCGGCCGAACACCCCCCTACACTCACCCGCCCTGCACGTCCGTGCGGGTGAGCGTACTCGTACGCTGACAGGATGGATCCTGTCTGCGTCCGAGCCACGAAACACGCACCCCTACGGATCTGCACTTGATGTGAGCGTAGGTGGGCGTACGGCCGCGTACTCCCATAGAGAAGGACAGGGGCTGTGTACTAATCACACGCAGCACCTGTCCTTTCCGGGAGCTGCCCGATACAGCCGTGCACGCAGCACTGAGCTGTACGTGCTGGGTGATTCCACTGTGAATGAGGGCAAAGTGTTACCAGTGATCATTGGCCCTAGAATTATTGCTCACACTCTGATGTTCACGGCGTACCGGCCGATTCCAGTGTGAATGTGGCCTAAGTGATGAGCCGTAAAAGCTTTTAAAGCATCGTCTATGGGAAATGTTGGGTATTAATAGTTTTTTTGCGGTGTCACGGGCGGACACAATTTTAAGGCTTGACATGTTTGGTATCTATTTACCCGGCGTGATCCCGTGTTTTACATTTTCCCAAAAAAATTTGGTATTATATTCTGTTTCTGTTCACTATATTTAATTTTAGTGTGTTTTATCCAAAAAATACCTGTTCGATATACATTTGCGCAAACACTGTGCAACATAAAGTATTGCAACTAGCATCTTTTTATTCTAAAGGGCCTCTGCTTTCAGAAAATATACATTGTTTGGGTGTTTGAAGCTGTTTTCTAGCCAAAAATTCCGATTTTATTATTTGTGTGCAAATAGTAAGAAATTGCTCTGGACAGCAAGTGGTTTTAGCTCGAGTTAGACCATAAACAGGGATAATTATTTTAGGGCAAGTAGCTATTGTCAAGGTGTGATCTCCCCCTTTAACTGATTAGTTCTTGTTTTCACTGTTAATGTCTTTTGAAGAGTCCCAGTAACTGCAGGGGTCCATTACCAGACACAAGAAAACGCTAATTAACTGTAAATATGTCACCTGCCCAGAAGTTAGGATACGCCTGGAGCTATGGAAGAAACCCCATTATATAAATGTCATGTGCTCGAGTAACAATGGTAATGGGACTGTACAGCATTAATGAGATATTATTAATTCAGTCTCTCTTTACAGTACTAACGCCTACGACTGCCTACGTCTGTCCTGTCACCATATTCCAGACATTTGGGATTCTAAAGCTGGCTGTACACTTGTAAAATTGTGTTTGAAAAAATTTACTTTCAAAACGTTCTTTTGATTTTCTAATAGTTAATGTTGTCAAAGTGACAATTGTTTTAATTGACCGTAGTGATTAAATAAAATTGATGGAACGGGATAAAAACTTTGTTTCCAATTCAATTCTTACAATGGAAGTGTTTTTTGTTCAGGAAACTCCATTAGTTCAAGAAATTGACTGTTATTACTATGATTCAGGATGTATACAGTGCCAACAGTTTATTAAAACCAAACAAAATTTGGAAGACGTTCGTCAAGTCTGTGATGACATTATCCAACATCAGGGCCCCAGGGTTCTGTGCTAGGCCCCATACTATTCAACCTGTTTATTAACAATATCGGGGAGGGCGTGAATAGCCATGTTTCCGTGTTTGCTGATGATACCAAAATTGGAAAGGGTAATAGACACGGACTTAGACACTAGAACATTACAGGAGGACCTGGATAAAATAGGGGAGTGGGCATCTATATGGCAGATGAGATTTAATGTCGATGAATGTAAAGTAATGCACTTTGTGGTTATAAATAGGCAAACGGAATACACATTAATGGGCACTCCACTTGGAAAGTCAGAAATGGAAAAAGATTTGGGGGTCATTGTACAGCACAGATTGAATAATAGCCTGCAATGCCAGGCTGCAATACACACGCATATACATGCAGAATCACATGCATACACGCAATAGGTTGACCTTGATGGACCTGTGTCTTTATTCAATCTCAAATACTATGTAACTATGTAACATTCTGAGATTTTTCATATGAACATTCGTAGAAAACTCTGCCAGTGTATGGCCGGCTGAAAGCTCGTTAAACACAGCTGAACCGGATAAATGACTCAATTCCCCCATCCGACATAAACAGCATGCACTGACGGGTATTGTCTTCAGACAACCGTCTCCTCATCATTGGATTAGGTCGCTGTCCAGACGACAATTTTCTACCCGGCTCATTTAATTTTTCAATCAACTTATTGAGCCACAACACAAGTCAGAACATCTCAATGTGCGCTTGTGCATGGAGTTAGAAATGTTTCTTTCTGTAAATGATTTTTTTGAAGGCTCCGTTCACACCTAGACTTTTTGTTGCTTAACCACTTGCTGACCAGGTGTTTACACCCCCTTCCTGTCCCGGCCATTTTTCAGTATTCAGCGCTGCGGTACTTTGACTGACATTTATTCCGTCACGTAACGCTGTACTGAAATGAATTTTATAAAAAATGTTGGGGACAGATAGAGCTTTCTTTTGGTGGTATTTAATTACCACTGGGGGGGTTTATTTTTTACTATATTAAGGAAAAAATTACAGAATTTTTTTTTTTAAGTATTTTTTTTACATTATGTTATAATACATTTATTATTACCCAATTTTTTGGTAAAATATAAAAGACGGATCGCGCACCTTTTTTGCCATCTTAAAAGGATTGGTGTGCTGGTGACATTTCTACAATTATGTATGGGTGGGGACTGTTTTTTAAAAATTGTGTTTTTTTTTAATTCTTTTTCATGTGTAACTTTAATTTTTTTGCTTTTTTCCATTTAATTTTATTGTTATCACATGGGGGACTAAGAAAACCCCCCTATGTTATAGCAAAGATATGTGACAGGTCCTCTTTCTGCAGACATCAGGGGTCTCCAAGACCCCTAATGTCCCGTAGGAACCACCAACGAAGCGGATGAAGCAGAGATCTGCTTCTGAAGCTGGAGAGTGACACTGGAGAGGGGACCGCATTCTGACCCTGGAGAGGGGACCGGAATGAGATCGTGTACCGATCTCCTCTGATCCCCTGTCACAGAGCCACCATGCTGGTCCCCGGCTCGCACCGAGCACAGCGAAGCCCAGGACCAGCGGGAGGGGGGGCTGCGGAGGGGGCACTCCGATCGGCACCCCATACAAGCGATCCGCCAGCTCTATAGCCAGTGGATCGCTTGTATGTAAACAGGCATCACTGCCTGTTTTTACATTTTGGTAGTTTCCTGCTCGGCCGGGGCTAACATGCCATCTTTAGATGGCATGTTAGTTTAAAAGCTAAGCGCAACAAAACGCTCAAGACAAAGAATCGCATTAATTTCTATGGCCTCTGCTCACATCCGAGGCATTTTGCACATGTTTTCTCGCTCAAAGTTCCCCATTGACGTCTATGAGAGCAAAAAGCACTGTAATCTGCCAAAAAGTAGCATACACATACCATCACTCGTGTTATGAGCACCAAAACTCATGCCCGCTGGTGTGAATGGGCCCTGAAGGTTTAGTAAATAATCTAAAGCTGCCAACACATTAGTTTTCAACTAGTACAATTAGTACAATTAGTACAATTACCTACACATTTATTACAGCTGAATCCAGGCATAGAATTAGCCACGTTCACCAGCACTTCTCTTTTTGATTCACGTTAGCTGCAGAGGGTGAATCCTACAGGATAGAACTAGTCAGATTAAGCATCGCAGGTCTTCATTGAAGTAATTGAGACACTGGTTAAATTATTATTATTATGATTATTATTATTATACAGGATTTATATAGCGCCAACAGTTTGCACAGCGCTTTACAATACAAGGAAGACATTAAAATCGCAATACAATTCAAGACAAGATGGTAAGGAGGACCCTGCCCCTGAGGGCTTACAATCTAAAAGGGATTAAAGGCCAACTCCAGGAAAAACGGGGGTGTGGTTACCCTGGAACTCCGATATATAGAGTATATCCCCTTTAGTGGAGTAGTGACTGGTCATCAAGGTTTATGTAACCAAAAATAATATACAAAAAAGGGGCAACAGAGTTCCAAGTATGGAGCACTGTCAAGAAGCGGTTACTAAATAAACCGAGACCAGTGAATTTTTTATAAAAGTATAAACTTTATTTGAAAACATCAAAATATTGCACCCATGATACCACCTCTCAATAATTTCGTAAAAGAACAACGTTGTTCAAAGCACTCATCCACTCATTCACTCCTCCTATGGATCCCATACACTCTACGGCAATGAAAATCTTCAAGGTTCAAAGGAGATAATACTCCTAGTGTAGCACCTGATTCCTCTTAGGTAATTATGTCCCTGCTTGGCGATGATGTTGAGCTCAAAAAAAGAGATGGATCTTATATTTCTATTGAAAAAGGGGGGGGCTATGACCAGTTCTTTTTGCAGGTTATACATCCAAAGATATCGTGGGTATGATCTGTTGATCAGTGGTTGAAAAGAGGAAGTCTCTATAAGTAGTACACTCAGGGATCGAACAAGTCCACTAAAGGTATGTATATATGCATAGGTCTTCATGTGTCCGTATCTTTCATTGATCTATTTGCTAGAGAGTATCAAACACATTGTTTTCTAAATTTCTTCAGACTTTCCCATAGCAATAAATCCTCTCGCTGTTGGATTTATTCAAGGGGGAGACCTGTGCGGGACCAGTAGATAGTATATAGTGGTCGGCCGTACTCACAGTTAGTTGTCTCGTACCCCTCCTTTTCGGGTCCGGTAACTTTTATGGTTTCAAAGTTGCTTCTGATGGTAGGTTTAACCTTGACCGTTCCAGGTTCGTTTCAGATCCCAAAGTCCGTAATAAATCCAAGGAGTTGTTTTTCAACGGAGATTCAGTCTGGTAGGTAACTGAAAGATATCTAGCTTTCCATCGTCCTTGTTCAGGGATCAAAAAGACCGTATAGGAAGACATTAAGATTAATTTCGTTATTCAGGCCTGCGGGTAATAGGGTATTGAGCCTATATACCCACATTGGGTATATAGGCTATTTGGATGTGACCATTTACTTAACTTCTTCCCCCTTTTTATTTAGTAACCGCTTCTTGACATTCTTGACAGTGCTCCATACTTGGAACTCTGTTGCCCCTTTTTTGTATATTAAAGGCCAACTCCATCCTAAAGTTTTTTATTTCGTTTTGGAAGTGCAGAAGGTTTAAACTCCTATTATGTTTCTATTGTCTTCTATGTCACTATAACTTCTGACAATGTTTTCAGTGTTGTCTTCTATGTCGCTATTGAGAAGTTTCCCCTTACTTCCTGTCAACGTAGAAATATTATCAATGGGGACACGGACAAAAACATGGTTTTAGGAGAGTAGGGTAGGGTTAGTTTTCATTGTTGTCTGTGTCTTTTAGTCCTAGTTCTTGTACAGGAGTCACAAGGGACAGGAAGTCAGAAGTAAAAAAACGTCCTTCTTGAAAATTAGTGAAAACTAAATTTCGGCAGGAGTAATCCTTAAATGCTTAAAAGCAATTTTACCAAAATCTGGATTTCTGATTAAAGAACAGGAAATCCAGGAGGTAGGTCAATTGTGACCAGTCTGACACAACTGGGTTTATGTAGTTATATATTTCCATGTAACAATTGTGGGATTTAGCTTCAAATGGTAGTGCATTAATGACGGAGTCCACTCGCAAACATGTTCTTTTTAGGGCTTCCCGCCCACTTTCATTTAAAAGTACACACAAAAACTGGAGCAGCTGTGCGTGGCAACCAATCAGCTTCTATATTTCTTTTTAAAATCCTAACTGAACAAACTGAAGAGAGAAGCTGATTGGTTGCCACGCACAGCTGCTCCAGTTTTTGTCTGCTCCAGTTTTGATAAATTCTCCCCATTGTTGTTAATAGTTAAGGTACTTGAATGTATTTTTAACTTTTAATTCCTGAGTTTAATGTCACTTTAAGGTGATGTTTGGTGGTTTGGAAAGGTGCAATTGGCTTTAGCCCCTATTCACACCAGGGCAACAGCATTCCAGTGCTTTTTGCACTTTTTTTTTTGCGTGTTTCAGTGTGTTTTATAGGCATTTTCTGTTTATATATAAGAGCGTTTTAAGGCTCATTTTCAGCACGTTTTCAGTTGTCCAATGAAAAGCAGTCTCGGCTGCAGAAACGCGCTATAAAAAGTGTGAAAAAGCACATTGATCGTCGCGTTTCCATTGAAGTCTGTGGCGCAAAACAAGCTGATAAGCACCACAAAAGAAGCTCATGGACTATTTTAAACAAGGGGGCGTACTCTTATGCGCGATTCACCACATTTGCGTGAACGGCCCTCATAGGAATTTATGGGATTTTGATTTGCATGGGTTTCACCGTGGAAGAAAATGTGTGACAAAACACCCTGGTGTGAATGGGACCTTAAACAGTTCCTAAGGTTTACAGAAGCCCCTTGCAACTACCCTGGACCTGTTCCTATGCCCCTCATAACCTCACTATTATTTTTTTAGTAAATGGAAAAAAAAGAACTGATAGTACAAAAATAGCAATCAGTTACACAAAAAGTTAAAACAAGAAATACACAAAATACTAAATGAAAGAAACTATAATTACCCTCACAGCAAAAATGTAAAAAATGTGTCAGTCATTTATGAACAGAACCTGAAAACTAGCTCAGTCATGAAGGGGTTAAAGCAAATTGCAAAAATAAATTTTGCTGAAATCACTACACTCCTCCCTAAAAGGCCAAACCAATGTGAAACATAATTCTTTATCTACTTGCTGACTTGCTATAAGTACAATTACAGTTTTCTTGGGTCCCTGTAGAATGCAGATACAAGGTTCTCAATAGAAATGTACTAAACTTGCCATAACTGGGCTATATTTTACTATAAAAGGGGATTTGATATCTTCTGATACTATCATGAAAAGTGATAATTTCCCTGGTGCCAAATCCTACTAATTTCCTGCAGAATTTACATTTACTGGAAAGTATGGGCGTTGATGAGATACAAGACATTGAGTTCAGTCTCTGATAAAAGGCAATAGGTCTGGGCACTCAGCATATGGCAATGCCCCTTATTTACATCACTGAGCTGTTCCAGGCCAAGCTATTCAGATATGCAAGGGTGTGTTCACCATCTCCCTATGTTTATACATCGTCAGGTGCCCTATGCTCATTATAATTTCACTGCTTCCACCACAATGCATCCTTTGTTTCACACATACACAAAACCCAGTCCACCTTCCAGGCAGACGCTTTTCACACATCTGCTACATTCTGAGATTTCTCTTGTTTTTGACTGTACAAAAAAGGAGGGGAAAATATGTTATAAATTGTACAAAGTGTACATTTGATAAACACAAAGTAAAAAAAACAAATGTTCTCAGGCATTACAAAGTTAATATTGTTTAATATTGGTATTCCTTTGCAGGAATTCCAAAATGAAGTTATTTTTTGTTTTTGTTATATTTCGTATTATATACACATGGATACATTTATGTATACATGTATATTATTATATTTACATTTATATTTATTTATACATTTACTGTATATTTGTGTATAAATGTATATACTTATATTTAATTTTATTTGTATTCATATAGTTAAATTTATTTTAATGCACATAATTATATTTACTTTTATATTTATTTATACATTTACATTTATATTTATGTATAAATGTATTTAATTGTATTTTCCTTTCTATTTATTCATACATTTACATTCATATTTATATATGAATGTGTATAATTATATTTAGTTTTATATTTATTTATGCATTTACATTTATATTTATGAATAAATGAATATTATTATTATTATTACTACTACTCTTACTATTATTATTGTTGTTATAATTATTAAGCCTTGATTTTTCTTATTTATGTCACCTGGCAAATAAGGGAAAACCATTGATCCACTAACAAGTTTCAACTTATTTAAATGCATTATAAAAATAAACAATAAAAAAAAATGAATGCTTACTTTTTGTTTCACTTCCAGTACCGCTTAACTTATATAGCATGTAATATATAATAGCATATAATTGTATGCCAATTTTTTTTTTTTTAAATGTCATTATGCTTTAGCCTTTGTCCCATTTAAATTATTTTGTACAGTACAAGAGCAGCTCCACTGTCAATTGATTTTTGATTTACGGTACGCTTGTATCCTCCACTTATCTACTCAGTAGCACAGGGGAATAATGGTCTCTCAGCCATTATAATCTAGAGAATGGATAGAAGCCCTGCTAGGATTTTACTGCTGTACCAATTGGGGAAATGCACCCTCTGTATTCATCCTTGTAAGAAGATTGTTCACCTTTGAAGCCCATTCACACGAGCAGTTGTGCTACAACGCATGGCTGCTGGTGTGCGTTGTCCGGAACAGTGCTGATGCACCGATCGTGGCACATCGCAATGCTTACTATTTTTTTTGTTAGAGCTTAATTGAGATGCCACAAGTTCATTTCATTGAGCTCTATGGGTGCAGCGTGGTATGATGTGGTTGTACCACGTCCCTGCGCCAAAAAAAGTACTGCATGCCGTACCTTATTTCAGCGCACACCACCGCAACAAGCTGGTGTGAACTGAGCCGATATGAAACAGGGCAAATTTCCTTGTCTTGCATTGGGGCAGCCCTGGAAAAAATGGCCAGCACAGCCCCAGCGCATCTGGCGTGAATGGGCCCTGAAGTAGCCAAAGTCAGGGAAAATCCAGAACATTTTACAGGTGTCACTGAAACGGGAACAGAGGGGAAATCTTTCAAAGGGGACACCTGTTCAAGGAAAGCTGTTTTTACTTCTTCATTTCTACTGTGTTGCGAACTAAAATCTACCCAATAGGACAAAAACACAAAGAAAAACACAGACAGGGTTTTTAGGAACTTCCTTACTTTGAACAAAAAACAAAAAAAATGTTTTAGGTTTAGATTTTCCTTCCCATTATGACAACAAGAACCCCATCTCAACAGAAATGGACAAATGTTTCCTTAACATGGCAAAACCAAGCACATATTTACCATCAAATGATATCTGAACAACATTATCAACTTTTTACAGTATTGTTCATCGTATAAATCTCCATAGACATTAACAGGGTTATTCACAAAAGGGTGAAGAGTTTGGAGAAGGCCGGAGAAGGGAACAATCTAGGACAACATAACTGAACTGGAAAGTGAGCTGAATTGGAGAATTTTTCCAAATCAGCTATTTTGGCCTAGATCAGGGGCGTCCCGAGGCTGGGTGACACACCGGAGCGTTAACCGAGTGTCACCCTGCCGAGACGTCACTGCGCATACGCGTGACGTCACCACGTGCGTGCGCGATGACTTCATCGCGCACGCGCGGCAGTATTCTGATACCTGCCAGCGGCCATCTTGGTGATGGACGCCGGCAGAGAGTGGAGGGGACAGTCATCCCTTACCCCGCCGGACAGGCATACCTTATCCCGCCGGGTCCCCTCCTCTCTCCTGATACTGTCGGGCGTTCGGTCCATGACCGAGCGCCCGACTTTTCAGAGTGGGGTGACACCAAAATGACTGTGAGTCATTTTGGTGTCACCCCTCCAATAGTGGCACCCGGGTGCGCGCCGCACCCCCCGCACACCCTTTGTGACGCCACTGGCCTAGATTGTTCACTACTCCTGCCTTCTCCAAACTCTTCACCCTTTTGTGAATAACCTTGTAAATAAAAGTAGTTCTCAATCAGATCTGGTGGTACTCTAATTTCTGTGTGGCACTTGCAAACACCGCAAGAGAAGACTCAAGGAGAAGTAGTGAATAAAAAAACATGTAAGATGGCTAAAACTTGATCCCCTTTATATCCCCTTGATAAGACTACACTGGCAATATGTGCAGCTTGCCTTCCTCACTCTTCTTCATAGGGCTAAACACAGATGGCCACCTATTGATGCTTAAAGACTTGCAAGGACTTGCCAGCAGAAATGCCACAGGACTGGCTGGAACATTCCTTTACATCCAACCACCCTCTAGTGTCCATGGGCAGCTTTACACACTTCCGTTGCAATGCAACACCCTCTGATATCTATTGGCACTTTTAGAAAAACAAGCGTTTGACTTTGTACATTCTCCAGATTAAAATCTTACACCTGTGGGTAATCTAAAGGTGGCCCAGTAATGGCAATCATAAAATCTTGATTGTAAACATAATTTGCGGCAATCAGGTAGTTTCTGTGTTTTAGGATACCTGAATGAAAACCTCCTGTGGTTGGAGCTGTTTGATATTGTACAGAGGTATTATTAATTTTGTGAGATGAAGTGATCCTTAATTTTTCCATGTAGATGATTGGAGGATGAGAAGTACAAAATGTGTCATTGTCAGGTGCTGGACCGTGTCATTATGGGACTGGCAGGTATTTCCCCAATCATCATTGTGAAGGAGATTGTTGCCATCTATGTGTACCATTACTTTTGCCTTAGATAGCATACATCTCCCCAAGAATTACTGGTGGGAGAAATCTGAACTGAAGTGAACAGAGATCACCATGATTCTCACCCAATGCACACAGCGACCTTGTACTTTGAACATCTACTGTGTTTCATAGTAGAGGAAAGGATTACGTCACTCTTATGGAGACATTCCTCCAGGCCAGAGGGGCTCACTATTGCCACTTAGGCAAGGAGGTCTTAGTTAGGGGGATCCATATGCCTTGGGGGTATGGAAACCAAATGATGGGGGTACGGGACTGGATCTCTAAATAAATGAAACTATCACCATTTTTAATACAGACTTTGGTGAGGAGGCAGCTAACCAGTCAAAGATTAGAGTTAATATTGTCAATAAGTGTACCTAAGGTTAATGTTTTTATTCATAAAAAGTTCTGGTAGTGTGTCAGAAAACCAGAATCCACATTAAGTCCCTCCTTTATTCGGTAAAGTAAAACCAAGCAATTGACACTTTTTTTGGTACCGTATAGGACTGGTATTGATTACAATTGTGACACTCTGGCAGAGGGGGCATGGATACATATTGGGCAATCCATTGGAGGTCTGTAATTCTAAAACAGATTAAGAACCACTGATTTATGTGATCAGAAATCTCACAATATCATATGAAGAGTTACTTGCAATTGTCACCCATTTGTGGCCACCTAGGCCACAGGAGCTTCCATAAAAGAGACAATAAAAGACACTACATTACTCACTGACAAGACACTAACTCTGAAATAAACATTTACATATCTTCTAAATAAGAACTACTAACATTGTCCACAACAAATGTTTATCGGTTGTATATATAGCTAAATACAGATTTACATTAAATATGTACTATTATAATGTCCTGCGAAGATGAATGCTCATTCCAAAACAAAAAAACAGCATTCAGGCAAACTCTGCCTGTGAGCAGTTTCTGTTTTGGGTATATGGGCGTGGGGCGGAAAGAGTGGAAAAAAAAACCTCAAATGATTGTGTTATTTTCAGGAGATTTGCATTGCGAGTTTATATTTGTTGAAACAATACATAAGTAGGGACCTGCCTGTCTCACTTCCTAACCTGGCTGGTTTCTTATGGCTCCTGGGCCTATTTACACCCAATCCAATCTCAATAGAGCCTCAGAGAATGGTCAGGTTCTAGGTGATACGTTCATTAGCATCTTAGAAGAGTCCCATGTCCATATCATTATCTCTGGACAATAGGTGAACTCACACTGCTGTCTGAACCCATATATAAAGTTTGATGCTCTCCTGGACCCTCAGTTAAAGAAACAACTGCCTTATCAACACATCTCTCTGAAGGAGAATTTACTTTGGATCCAACAAGAGTTGATTTTACTCAACTAACTGGACTGAAGTCACTTTCTGCCCTGCAGGAGAAGATCCTCCATCCAACTGAGCTTAAAAGGGACTGCACTGCCCAGGTAAGCCAGGTTTTTTCATCTTGTATTCAATTGAATGGGTTGTGGTCTTGTGGATCAGGCTTGGATGGCAAGGGAAGGACCAGAGTAAACATTTCAAATGTTTGCTTTGGGTTACATTTTTTTCCCCTCTGTACATGAGCTATTATTATTCCCAATTGTATATGTTGAGTATGTATAGCGAGTTTTCCATAGAGTAAGAAAATATTACAACCCCTGTCAGTTTGTTTTTTGCTGTATTTGCTCATGTTGGGAAGATTTCCCTAAGCTCCCTGTTCCTGAGACACAACAGGAAGTAAGAGGAAATCTCTACAAAGTGAGGGGAATTACCCTTTTAGTAAGAAGCCCCCAGTACAGGAGCCCCTACTGGAAGATTTACCTTCTGGTGACAACTGTAAAAATTTGCCTTTCCCATCACTTTATTTCACCGGAACAAAATAAAAAGGTTGACTCTTCCCAACAGGACAGACAACACCACCTTTTAGAAGTTCTAAGTTTTCCCTACGCTATCCAAAACTAAAACATGTTTTCACTATAAATACACTTGAAGGATTCCCATATCTAAATAACATTGAAGATATCTGAATTGTAATTACTTTTGCCATGGAGTACAGCCCATGTTATCAACCATTTCAAGACTCTAGGACATGTGCCTCTAAATTTTAAGGTTTATTTTAAAAAAAATCAACTATTAAAGTTACACTGTACTGACATAGATCATGTTCTATAGGCTGCAATTGTTGACCTCCTTGTAAGAATTTTAGTTTCCTGGCTGTTTTTAGCTTAAGAGTTTCTTGGTCAGTGATCTGGAATAAGCATGCAGACTAGAATGTCAAAGACAAGTCTTAATTCTTGATGTGCATACTTATTCTGCCTCAGAAACTATTAAGCCAAATGGATGACTAGCCAGGCTACTAGTATCCTTAGGAGTGGAGGTCAGTGATGGTAGCCTCTATATTCTCTAAGTACTCTAGTCTCCTTTCTATTTCTCTTGATGTCCTAGCTTGTGGAAAGCTGGTTTGGGGATTTGTCTGCTTGTCAATATTGTCAATGAGGGTTTTGCCCCATGAAAGAAAATCTATCATGTTTTATAAGGTTATGTGCCTTTCCCTGCGAATGTAGTAGCTGTTCGCTTGACAGTTTTCCCATAATCCTTCGATTGTATAATTCCAATTTATTGAGCTGAGTGGTGCCAACATTGCCACCTATGGCTCACATTTTGGCCATTTTGACCAATTCAACAGTAATCAGCCTAAACATGAGCCATGTGTTGCTAGCCATGCAATGAGGTTCGCTAGAACCTTTTGGAATGTATGTAACTAAACAAAAAAGGTTTTAGTTTTTTTCTTTCTTTAGCAAAGGTGGAGTTACACTATTAAGTGGTTATACTTTTAAATGTATGTAAAGTTTTTTTGTTCACAATAAGGTTATCTTATGGGTAATAATACGTTTACTATTACGGGTGATATGAATGAGTTAATGATTTAATGTTTATACACATATTCACTTAGGTGTTTTTTTTTGTTTTTTTTTATTCACCTGCTTACAATTATTTATATGTATAATTGATTAATAAATAAATAATCCCCATATGGGGACTTGTTACACAATAATAATTTAGAGGATTTTTCCTCTTCGTATCTGACACTAGGATTGGGATGTTGATTTACAATAATAATTTTCTGGGTCGGAGGGGGGAGGGGGCTTGGGGGTTGTGGAATGTTGATGAAGGTTAATGTAAATTGGATTTATTAGTCGTGTGAAAAGTGGTTTTGTAACGTTTTTCTTTTTTATGTAACTGTATTACATAAGAAAGTGAATAAAAAGTTGATTAAAAAATGTATGTAAAGGCAAAACTATTTTTGTTGGTTTTGGATAGAATGTAGAAGGGTTATGACCCCCTTTTAGGTTTTATATTGTAGTCTGTCTCCCCAGTGGTAAAATTCACCCTCACCATTGATTCTGGGGACTCTTTAGAGAGATTTCCTCTTACTTCCTGTCTCTTGAACAGAAGACTCCCCAATGTGACACAGGCAAGAAAAGCAAAAGTCTCACAAGAGTCTTAACCATTAGCTACTTAATCCAAAACTTTAAAAAAACCTATTGACTTTACATACATTTTAAGGTAAAGTAAACTGTTATAGTAGAACTGAAGCCAAATCCTTCAATTTATTTTGGATAGAGCAAGGGAGAGTTTTAACCCCTGTCAGTTTTTGTTGGAAAATTTCCCTTCACTTCACTTCCTATAGCCACAACCGGAAGTGAGAGGATATCCCTCCACAGTGAGGGAAGTGAAAGTCACCAGAACTAGTGTCCCCATTGGAAGATTTCCCCCATTCCTTCTCTGGTAACAACTCCAAATTTGGAATTTTCTTTCACTTTCAGTCGCAGTGATAATGGTCACCAGGACAAAGAAACAGGGTGAATCTCCCTAACAGGGACCCAAACAACAGTAAAAACCTGACAGGTGTTCTAATTCTCCAGTCTATCCAAAAGTAATACAAACGTTTTGGCTTTAGTTCTACACAATGAGGGGAATTTATAAAAACTGGAGCAGACAGCATCTGAAGCAGCTGCTCATGTCAACCAATCAGCTTCTCCCTTTCATTTTCAAAGCTTAACTGAACAAACTGAAGTGAGAAGCTAAAGGTTACTATGGGCAACTGCTCCAGATTATGTTTACTCCAGTTTTGATAAATTCCCATCAATGTGTCTTCCATTGAATTCCCATTTTGTATCTATCTGTAAACAGCCTGGACTTCTATTAGTTGTTTTCCTTTACCAGGGTAGAGCATAGCAAGGTTTTGGTAACTTTTTATGCAAGGCTGAACAATCTGATCCAGCTTTAAAATAATTCAAAGATGGCCGTTTTTGGCCTAATTTCAGAATGTGTTTTCTTTTTTTTTATTGACATTTGAAAATGTGTTATTTCAAAGGTGGCTGAAGACTCCCACCCTCATGCAACCTACAATGGAACCTCCCTACAGAACTCTTTACATCGGGGAAATCTATGATCACTATCAGTACATCAAGAGGTTGGGCCAGGGTGCTTTTGGCAAAGTCCTACTTGTTCAGGACAAGGTCACAGGTATGTAAAATTCATTATAATCTTCATGGATAAAAAAAGTATTTTAGTTGATGAATAGTTTCTTTATTATCTCCATATGTTGAAAATAATATTTGATATTGACCACTTGCAGCCAGCAAGTGGCGAGCTTTAACACCTTCGTGACTGACGACGTACAGTGTACGTCGCCAGCTTCGGGGCTGTTTAAATAGACTCCCGGCGGCTATTGCTGCCGGGACTCTGTTTAAACTTGTAAAGCCGACTGTCTGCTTTACAACAGAAGCTTCGGGTGCGCCTACGTATGAAAACGATGAACGCGCTACACATGTTGGGTATCGCCGCGCACGCCGGAGTGAGAGCAATAATTCTAGGGCCAGTATTTTGGGGTATCTCTAAATTGATGACCTGCGGGGGCTTTTAAAGCGTCTTCTATGCACTTTTTGGGGTACTGCAGTTTTTCCCCGTTTCACGGGTGCACTCAATTTGTAACCAGGTTATGCCCAGGGCATGTTGGTATCGTTTTACTCGTTGTAACATCATCTTGTATATTTTATTTAAAACATTGGTATTTTGTTGTGTTTTGGGGCATTTAATTAAATTTTTCACTAAATGTTGGGGTTTAATAAGGAGTTGCGCTAATATTGAGCAACATAAAAATTTGCAACTACCACCATTTTATTCTATAGGGTCTTGGTATTCAGAAAATATATAATGTTTGGGGGGTTTTAAGTCATTTTCAGGCCTAAAATGTGGAATATAACATGGGTGTAAAAAATGAAAAAAAGGCCTCAGTCATGAAGGGGTTAAGCAGAATATGAGCTCATTCTGTCGTCATTACGCTAAAAACTGTGAACTCAATGACCCCCAGCGGGGAGGGGGAATCCAGCCCCTCCCCTGTCACGACAGAGAGCCGTGACAGGATCGAGAGGTGAGCGAACGCCGGTATGTGTTCGCTCACCTCCCGATCTACTACGCCGATCTGTGACAGTCTCATTGTCACAGGTCGGCTAGAACTATGAGGTGAGTGAAAAGCACTCACCTCATAGTTCTCCTTTAAGGGATCGCCTAAAGGCAGTTAGAGTGGGAGATAGATGGACAGGTTGGGGTAGAGAGTTCCATAGAGTAGGAGAGGCTCCAGTGAAGTCCTGGAGGTGAGCATGGGAGGAGTTGACGAGGGAGCTGGAAAGCAGAAGGTCATTTAAAGAGTAGAGTGGACGATTAGGGTGATACTTTGAGACAAGGTTTGAGTTATAGCCAGGGGCAGAGTTGTGTATGGCTTTGTAAGTGATTGAATGGTAGGAGAAAGTGTTTGCTATGGACAACAAAAACCATTGTATGATGTTCCTTAGAGTCCTGTTTAGGATGTCATTGTTTATGTATTTCTCATCTGTGTTCAGGTAAACCTATGGCCATGAAGCTGGTGAGAAAGGACAGGACCAAGTTAAAAAAATTTCTAAAGGAGCTCTCTGTGTCCATCTCTCTGTGTAACAACCATGGCATCATCACCACCTACCCAGTCTTCATCAACACCATGGACTACTACATCATGACTCAGGAACTGGCTATGGCGGGAACCCTACATCACCTCATTAAGCCTCACGTGAGTTGTTTGTACATTTGGTTCAGCAGTTCTCTTTTATTAAAACTAGAAACAAGAAAATGAAGACAAAAGTAAAACTGTTGCAGACATCAGTTGACCAGGATTCACATTTCCTTCTGTGAAAATATGTATGAATTATTCCAATTTATAGCTACTGGCAACAATTCTACTTTTGTTCTCATCATGTCCATATTGAACGAGACAATAATATCCCATTTTTAATGACTACATAATTAACGACTGAATGATTTAATGACTACATGATATTGTAGAAGATAAGTGCCACCAGTCAATTAACTGGCTCAGTCCAGTGCATGGGATGTAGGTTAAAGCTTATTCGTACAAATGCAATTATAATTAAAGTTTTAATAGTTGAAAAATATATAACAACTGAAGCCAACTAAAGTTAACTGATAGCTACCAAAAGGACATACAAAATGGAGGTCGGGATTAAACCCTGCAGAACCTTCCAGTTTTTATCCATAATGATTATTTTGATCCTGGTTCTCTGCAGCATGCTCTTGCCAAGAGGGATGGTGCTGTGTGACCACAGGATAAGGAATATGCTGCTTTGTAAATTAATTTGATCGGTTATAGTTTTTTCTGGAAGAAATCTGTAGCAGCCAATCACGAATCAGCTAGCAATAGAGGTTTAGCTCAGTGCACAATACTGACAGTTATAAATTAATGTTTTGCACGTTTCTCACATTCAAAATGCATCAACTCTTCCGAAGTGCATTAATATTATAATATATACGGTAATTATTATTATTTATTATATATCAAATATATTAAATTAATATATTATAATATAATAATTATTGCATTAAATGTGAAGAAAAAAAGTAGGCACATATTAAAAGTTCGCAAAGATTGCTTTGGTTTTTTTGTGATTCTATCCATACACACCTCAGTTTTGGCCAATTAACATTAATTATCTGTTTATCGAATTCCATGTAAATCTAAAATATCTCATAAAGATTTTCGGTCTTATGTTTCAGGTTGGATTACCAGAAGAAAAAGTTAAACGTTGTGCCATACAGTTGGCTAGGGCTCTGGATTTCATGCATGGCCGAGGACTGGTGCACCGTGACCTTAAGCCAGACAATGTCTTGCTCATGGACAAAGAATGTCACAGGATCAAATTGTGTGACTTTGGCCTAACTCAGACTGTTGGCAGTGTTGTCACTTCCATGTCACACATCATCCCATATCTGTCTCCTGAGCTGTGTTCCTTGAAGTACCAAGAGTATTTGATTGTTACGCCAAGTATAGATTCCTGGGCATTTGCAGTTCTTCTCTTTGTTTCTCTAACAGGAAACTTTCCCTGGAAAGGAGCTGTGGAAGCTGATATCATGTACCAGGTCTACTACTACTGGCAGAAGAGTGCCAGTCTTGTTCCCCCACCAGCTTACTGGGAGAAGTTCACAAAAGAAGCCCTGAAAATGTTCAACAAGTTCCTTTCATGGGACCCTTCTTCGCGACCCTCCGTTCTTTCTGTCATCAGCTGTATTCATTATCTTTGGAGAACTGAAGGAGTTTCTGAGTGCGAGGAGGAAGACACTGAGGATGAAGAAGATGAATCCACAGAGGAAGAGGATGAAGTAATAGAAGTGACTGAAGACAATAAACAATTAGAGTTTCTCATCATACAAGACAAGGAGCTCAACAACACAGTTTATCCTGATCTGGACCCATCCAACTCAGTCATGCTAGTGATGTCAGAAAATGCAAGCTTGGCTTTGGGTTCAGAAGTCGAAATTCCTTAATACTTCTAAATGTGTCCTCTGGAGAGACATATAAGATTCTGGCGGCCAAATGCCAAGGGGATGAGTCTGGGGCACCCGAGTGCTCTTTAGATATCCTGAGTACCGTTTCAGGTTCTAATTTCTTATGCCAGGAAAATTCCTACATATTTGCCAACATCTTCAGGGTTTTGTTGCTGTTTGGGGGAATACAGAAGAACATGCTCTGTGCATTACTTATCTGGATTGGTGTTTGTGCACAGTCAATTATGACATGCTTACTCAGGCATTTTATTGTATTGCAGAGGGAACGTGGCATGCGTGCACCATGTAAGCTTGGTCACTATTCAATAGTAGTTTGCTGCAGACAGCATATCAGGTACACCTTCTGGAATTTTTGACAACTATGTTGTTTAGAATTTATAATACTAATATCAATGATATGGTTTAGTGAAATTAGTACAGTAGGTCTTAAAGCGCAACTCCAGCAAAAACTTCATTATTTAAGGGTTTAAATATCGTTACCTGTGCCTTCCTTTCCCGGTGACACCCTGTTATTTCTGGTTCTGGCGACACCGGCATATGAAGTAAAAGGAAATCAGTCCATCAAGGACACATCCATAGAACTGGACAAAGGATCTGACTCTTACCTACTCTATCAAAAACTAAAAAGAAAGTTTGGGCTGTAGTTGTACTTTAAAGTGAACCAGTGCTTTACCTATGCAAGGCAAAGAAACAAGTTCAGTTTAATCTTCAACTTCCACGCAGCACATACTCTTCCTTCCCATGCCCAGCACTCTTGTTGGCTCCCTGAAGATGGAGAAGCCACCCTTTGAGTTGGTCAAATCATAGCTAACACTGAGATATGTATGCTCCTCATTCGAGTAAGTGCCAAGTTCCTCCAAACTTGTGGTAAGAGGTATTGTCTTCACTCCTGGCAGGTGAACAGTGATGGTGGAGCGAGAGGAAGATGAGTATGTGCTGCTGGGGAGGGGAAGATTGAAGTGAACCTGTTTCTCTGCCTTACATGGAAAAACTCAGGTTTGCTATAAAGAGCGTGTTTCCCCCAGACATAGCTTTTATTTTACCGTGTTCTGCTTGCTGTCAGTGGCAGAAAATAGTGATTTGTTTTAACTTTACAAAAGCAGGATGATTCACTCAGATGTATGAGTTATTTTGTCTGCTTTCTTATTTTTACCTAAATACATTTTCATGGAAATGTTCACTGTGTGTAATCGGTACATTAAATAAATGTTTAATTGCTAACAGCCTCATGTCTCATGAATCTTTATTTTATCTCCACTTCACATGGCCCCCTTTCCCTGCTCTCCTCAATACACACTCAGTAGAACCTCAATGTTATTGCCAGAAAGCAGCTAATGATCTTTTCAAGAGACCCTGTCACCAACTTAAATAAATGTACTGGTAAAACACAGCAAAATCAAGTATTTTGAATGCTTGCTTGTTTTTTCCCCTTTCCATAAGTTTGAAGGCTAATTGATTAGCCTGTATTTGTGGGAGGAGTCCGTTCCCTCCTCTCGCACATAAAAAAGGCAGGTAGACTCACCTGGGCACGGCTTTCGGCAGCACGACCCGCCCACCCGGTCCCTTCATTCAAAGATTTCACAGAGTATGCCCCCTCATTGGCATACTGTCCATCAGGATCAAGGCACACCTCAGGTCAGTATTGGGTTTACTTGCCCTTATGGCAAATGGATTCCGATCACAAATATGTTTTATTTATTTACAATGTGCTTTGAGCTTGAAAAAAACTTAGATCACCCCAGGAAGTATCAGTTCCCTAGCACAGCCCCCTCCCCCTCCTTGCACATCATAGCCCTTTCCTTTTCTGGCAGTGTCTAATTACTGTCTGTGCTGTTCCAGCTCTTCTGCCCCTCCCCTCCTACATAACCTTTGATGAAGCTGCCAGGGGAGGAGTAAAGGGGAATATTAGTGTGACAGCACTGAGTCTGCTGAAGCTGCTGATATCACATCCAAGATGGCGGCACCCAGCAGAGGTTTCAGGGCTTTTAAATGTCTACACAAGGGAGGCTTTAACAAGTAAATAACATGGATACACTACATTATATGCACAGTATAATCTTAAGGGAAGATTTTTTTGTTAAATTCATGTTTAAAAAAGGGCTGGTGATGACGAAGCGTGGAGCCGGCTTCCCGGCCAATCAGGAAGCCAGGAGCCGTGTAATGACTCGCCAACCGGCTTCCTGATTGGTCCGGAAGCTGGCCAATCAGGAAGCCAGGCAGTGAGTCATTACCTGGCCAGAAAGCCGTCTCCGTGCTTCCTCGTCCCCTGGTGATGAGGGAGATGAGGGAGCATGAAGACGGCTTCCCGGCTAATCGGAAAGCCGGGCCCCGAGTAATGACACGCTGCCCAGCTTCCCAGCTAATAAGGAACCTGGAAACAAGTCATTACACGCAGCCTGGCTTCCTTAATGGGACTTCCGGTTTCAGTATCCGGTATCGGCGAGTGATGAAAACAATGTATCGGTACTCGTACTCTATACCGAAAACAGTGACGATCCATCCCTAAAAAAAAGAATGCAGCCCCCATATTTAAGGACTGGTGGGTTACAATATATTACATTTTTGTATTTTGGTTTAGGTACGCTTTAAAGTGTATATGTAGTTTGGATAGATCCGAGAAGGGGTCAGTTTATTTTTGCTATCTATGTCATGTTGCAGAGATTTTCCCACACTTCCTTTCTATAATATGCAACAGGAAGCAAGGGAAAATATCTACAATGAGGGGTATTACCTTCTCCAGTTGTCACAGAAAAAGGGGTCCCCATTGGAAGGTTTACTCTCACCTCCTGCTCCAGTGACTACTGTAAGATTTTGGATTTCCCATCTCACAATTTTCACCAGTAAAAAATAAAAAGGAGATCCCACTTCTTGTTCTTTTGACAGCTGAAAATGTTTGGATTTCCTATAACCTTTTTGTTGACAATGGTCACCAGGACGAATGGAGAGGTCAATCAGCAATTAAAGCTTTGGAAAGAGTCTAGCCCTTTCTAACTAAAAAAACAAAAAACTTTATATACAGTTTAGGGCATATTTATAAAGCAGTGAATGTGACATTCACCCAATATTTACTGCAGCTGTATCTTCCTGATACCTGTGTTTTAAATTAAAGTAATTGATTCCCCCTACAGTGAATGTCTGGTGAATGTCACATTCACTGATTTATGAAATGCCCTTTTAAGAATCAGCACAGTAGGATTTTCACTGATTAAGGGTGTATTTGTCAATTTTACTAGACTATATTCTACTTAGGGAACGTTTGAACCAGATTTCTCTTGACTGCTATGAAGTTGAGTGCATAAAACATACAAATATAAAATTCTTGGATACTTGCCAGGGATTATATTATAAATGATATATGTAATACAAGCTTTTACTTCAGGAAATGTAGAAATGTTAGAGAGAAATGAAGACATTTTGTAGCCGAAGGGAGGTACAAACATGCTAGACAATGCTAAACAAGTTCAATGTTTCATCAGCCAATTATGAATATGGGGGACACAATAAGAGCATTCTTATAAAAGAAATTGGTACATATTAGATTGTCAGATCAATTCCACTGTGGCATGATAAAGCCGATTATGAATTTCTCCTCCCCGCTGTGCACTGCTCTATGTCCCCTCTGACACAGCGCAGCGTCCAGCGGGGAGGAGAGAAACGTTCAGGCGACCGAGCTGGGTAGTGAGGAGAGCACTGTGAGCCGTGATGTGAGGCCCCAGTGACGGCCAGCACCCTGATATGCCATAGCGACCCAGGCGGCCCACACGGCATCAGCGGGATGCCCTGGCCGGGTCCCCCTGTGCCGCCTGGGTCGCTATGGCGATTGTTACGCCACTGCTGTGACCAAACAATGTACTAAAGTGTTTCCTATCACTATGACATCAGCAGAATCTTGGCAGCTTGCTCCTCTAATGTAAACAAACACCAGAAGTCTCTAAGCTGTTTAAACCAACTTTAGAGTTGTTGTGATCTTTGAGGATCTTTAACCAGTCTGGTACCTTAGGTGTGCTACAAATGGAAACAAAAAACTCCACCAAAGAACACAGGGCATGCATAGCACACCTTGCCTCTCCTCGATGCTGCCGCCCTCCCCGCCACTTTTGCTGCAATTCCCAGCTGTCAAAAGGACACCCGGGACATGCTGTGTAGAGGGCTGGATATGCCACAAGGCCAACCTAGGCCCGGCCTCGGGACAGCAGCGAATAGAAGGGCAGCAGATGTGTGGAATTCCTATTTCCCAACATGCAATTCCCGGGCGCCGGGCGGGTAGTAGTTTTCTACATTTAGCCCTGCTTTGGGCAAGCGGAGCTAAATGTACAGCTGTGAAGCCACCTTTAGTTTTGTACAAGTGATCTTGGGGATGTCACTGAGATTGCTTGCAGGTCTGCCATTCTCCATTGGGGTTTGGCGGTGATGGGGGCCCTGGCCTTGGGGCATTAGAGAGAGTAAACCCGGCCCTGGCTGTGTAAATAGTATCAGGGTTATTCACAAAAGGGTGAAGAGTTTGGAGAAGGCCGGAGAAGGGAACAATCTAGAACAATATAGCTGAAGTGGAAAGTGAACTGAATCAGAGAATTTTTCCAAATCAGCTACTTTGGCCTAGATTGTTCCCTTCTCTTGCCTTCTCCAAACTCTTCACCCTTTAGTGAATAGCCCAGATAGTATCTAGTCCATTTAATTCGTCTGCAGATCCGAGGGGTGAGCTTCAATGTGCATTTGGTGTTATTTAAAGCAAACTTAGAAGAATAAAATAGAATTTGTTCCTTTTTAACCTCTTATTAGCTTTAAGTTACCAGCACAAATAACTATTCTGCCTTTTATATTTCTATTTTTAAACATTGATATTTTAACATTTTGTTGTTTTTTTTAGTTTTTTTAGAGTGGCCTTTGCATTTATCCCCCACAGTATGTTTGTACACCATTAAGCCTCACTTTCCTTTGGGCCTCATCTATGATTCTGCTTGAATGGATAACTGCTTTTAAGACTGTACTCATTTTTAACTCTGTATTGAAAATGGTAGCCAAAGAATCAGGGTCGGAAACTGATTGGCTGCTCAGCCATTAACATCATCTGACAGTTTTATATATTAGACTCTTAGTCACTCTAAGGACAAAATGTTTACTTTTGTATAGAGGAGGGATTGGTTAAAACCCCCGTTTTGTTCTATTGGGGAAATTTCCCTTCCTGTCCTGTAGGCATAATAGGCAATAAAGTCGGGTATACAAAGTACAAATTTTAACCAGTTCCGCTGATCGAAAGAGCAAGTTGGAATTTTTTTTAGCCAAACCGAGCTTGCAGCCAATCAGCTGCAAGCTCCATTTGGGTATTCTGACAGCAGCCGAAGGCAAACACTTTGTAACAAAGTGCGTGTGTTTGCTTGTATGTGTGGTGGTGAATTGAAGGGTGAGGAGCATTGTCTACTGTATTGGAGTGCATTGGGGGCCATTGAGAAAAGAATAAAGTTGACCCCCCAAAACCAATTTGCAATGCAAGAGCCTTAAAGGAGAACTATAAGGTGAGTGAAAATCACTCATCCTCATAGTTCGAGCCGACGTGTGACAATGAAACTGTCACACGTCGGCTCAATAGATCGGGAAGTGAGCGAACACATACCGTTATCTCCCTGCAGAGAGCCGTGACTACCAGTCACAGCTCCCCGCAGGGATTCCCCCCCCCCCTCCGATCCTCCAGCTCTGACTGGAGGAACGGACGGGGGAGGGTGGGTACAGCTGGCTCTGCCTCTAGATAGGCAGAGCCAGCTGTCATTCACGCAGCTGGGTGAATCCCGAACAGTATTGTCGGGATCCGTCCTGGCTGCGGCGGTCTCAGTATACAGCGAGCTGTTGCTCACTATATACTGAGTTTTGGGTCACGGGAGGACGCTAGTATATGTCCTCCTGTGACCCTTAAGAGAACTATGGGAAAAAACACTTACCCCATACTTCTCTTTTAAGCTAGCCATAGCACAGCGTGGATGATAGAAGCTCCCCAGCCAGCTACTGTATTCAGACAGCCAGCACCTGCGGCTGTTCGCATACCTGAAAAAATGTACTGCCTCTGGATCCTGTCACGGTACAGCCAACTGAAGCTTGTTGAGCCGGTTAATGTTGTCAGGGTCATCCACGGCTTGAATATTGGCCAATTCAATTCAGCAGTAATCAGCCAAACTTTCACGGCTTGAATATTGGCCAATTCAGCAGTAATCAGCCAAAATATTCCTGTTGAGTTTTTGTAAATGAAGACAGTCTGAAAATTCTGAGCATTTCTCAGCAGAACAGCGCCTGAGTCCATGGATGTTTGGGTATTGAGCAACCACTCGAGAAATGGCTGCTGAATACAATAGCCAACATCAGGGATTCCTCCATTCACGGTATTTAGCCGAGAGAAATTTGAAGCGTGTATGGCTAGAGTTTCCTGTCTGACAAACCCAACAATGACAACAACTGGTTCTAAATAAATCCATTTGTCAAGCCGCAGGCAATCAAACAAGACCCAGAGCCACCGACTTGAGACATGACACAGCACGGCCACATTATCAGACCCTGGAGGTATGTCAGAATAGCCGTACATTGCAATCAGGGCTAAATACATAGTAGCCGACAGTCAATCATCCTAGCCAGTGAAGGCCATGGAACTCATCCAGATGCAATTATTTGCTGTAACTGTATGAGGACGGTATTCCAGGGTCGGTTATCATGAAAAACAAACAACTTTCAAGTTGTCTTGAGAGAAACCCAATTGCTGCCTGCCTGCCAGGACTCTATTTACCGAGTGTCAACAGTGTAGATTTAGCTTCTGCTTACATTACCTGAGCAGTACAAAGAGGGCAATAAAACTTGTTGAAAGTGAGCAGCTAGCAAACGTACCCCCAGGCTATGCTATTACATAGGTAATTGACTGTGAACCACAGGAAATGCATTAGATCAACAATGGACAAGTTAAACACAATGATACAAGGATATTCTGCAATGCTGATGCATGCTAGAGGAATACCAGACATAAGACCACCTGAAGTGGTGAATGTATGCAAAGAGACTTTATGGAAAAAAAGAATTGCATGTCAGACAACTGCCCAGGTTCATCAGGAACTGTGTTGCCGGTGTTCCATCCAAAGCTCCAACTGGTCGAAATCTCCAACTACATCACTGCCAGGTATGTGCAAGTTGGAGATTCCGACCAGACGTTGTTAGACTGTAAAACACAAAGACTGACGGAGCTCTGTACAGCTGCATTTTAACAATATTTAGCAGGTGGCAAACTCGACGAGTATTCTGAAAACGCTATGCGCGCATTCGCACCGCAATGCGCTCCAGTCTTTGTGAGCACCGGAAGTGAGGTAGTTGGAGATCTGAATGAGTTGGAGCTTTCAATAGAACACCGGCATCCTTCTGCCCAGCATCACTTGATCAGCTGATCAAAGGAGCAGGTCAGAAAATTCTCAGCCGAACTGAGCTAGCAGCCAATCAACTGGAGATTGAAATAGCAAGGGGTTTCCTTGATCAACAGTCATAAGTGTTGATGGAGGAATCTGTTTTATTGTTTTAAAACCTTTGATACCCGATTTTAGACTTTCAATAGAAAAAAAAACTAATTTGACTGTGGCTCCTCTAGGGGGAGGCAGAAGAGCCTTTCACCTAGTGCAGTGGAAGGCACGCGGTGAACCACTAAACCACTTTCGGGTCGCAACCAACACACCAGTTGAGAACCACAGCTCCATATTTTACCAGGACGAGGAACTACAGTTGCAAAATCAACTGCAGTGCCACCTGTTGGTGAAGTTGAAGTCTGGTTTTGTGGTGTGACCTTTCAAGTACAAAAACTTTACTGTTTTTGAATAGTTGAACTTCACCAACAGTAAGACAGTAGACAGGCCAAGACTTTCTATGGAAAATGTTGGCTCTGCCAATAGGCTTATTTGGCCAAGTTAGTACAGGTTGCAGGAAGCTTGTAGATGAGCAGTATTTTTCAAAAGATCTTCTTTAAAGGCCAACATTTCCAGTTTTAGATATACAGGGGAAGGTTAGACCTACATTTAGGTGTTTATTGTTGTCCGTGGCCCTATTAAGGAGATTTCACCTCTATTCTTCTGTCCCTTTGATGGCATGACATGAAATGGATGGAGCAGTTGCCACTGGGAATCAAAGACAGGTGCAATAATAATGTTTTTATCATTGGGCAATATTAAAAATTTGGCTAACGCTTCCCCATGTTACTAAAAAAGAAAGTGTTCTGTTGCAGTACAACTGAAAAGTTTTCCCAAACTTCCTAACCTAACAGGAGATAAGGGGATATATCCCCAATGGGGTCATTGAACCCTTCAGAGAAAATGCAGAACAATGTAAACTGGCATCTAGAATAAACAGGTCATCGGACTGTGAAAAGAAGGTAACATGAAATTCTTTCACAACATGGCAGACGTTGTACCTGGAGAGACGTCCCAGCAGAGCAGGATACATCCTCTTTGATGAAGGTAGCGAATGACTGTGCGTGACGTGATGGACATATCTGATGGCTGGGCATATTCCTCCCGTAGAATGAAGACTGGATGCTGATGGTGGTTTTGTGAGGACATTTGAGGGATACATATTCTCCGTCACAGGCACGCAGCGTATAATTCCTCAGCATTCTGGAAATATAACCTGAAAAGAAATGTTGCTTTTCTTAATTTTGACATTCACGTAGGTTGTACAACTGCAATTCATTCCAAAGACCATGGCTCTGAATAGGTGTCACCAGAGATGCTATAAAACCTTTTGTAGATCTTACTAATCCCTGAGGAAGTAGTTTTTTTGTAATTTTTTTTCAGTTTGAATGGAAATTTTTTTTGTGTAGAATGTTTGCTAACAAAGATGAGAAAGAGAGACACCAGCACACCGCCATCTTCATAATTGAAACACCTCTTTTGACATCTTTGAATAGACATATCACAGATAGAAGTGCAACATTTGTTCACAGCTGAGCATCCTGTCGCCAGTCACATGAAGCGCAAAATGTACACCAGGTTCTACCCCAAAAGAGCCCAGTGTTCTTTTTTTGAGAAGAATTGTGCACTTTGGCTTTAATAGGTGCACCTGAAAAATTATTGAAAAATGTGTGTCTACACACATTTTTAGGCACTCCGATTTAGAAGTCTATGGGGTCAAAACGCAGATTTCTGATCTTGCACTACAAGTGGCACAAAAACGGTCAAAAAATGCCTCTAAATCACATGGTCACGCTCATGTTTGGAGTGACGCTAAACTCAGGAATCTTAAAAATGAATTCAAGTACCTTATCTCGGCTGCAGATCCTCAAATCATCTCTGAATTGGTGCTGACACTGTCCTACTTTTAGAGGGTGGCTATGGTCCCTGTGTGTGTTGTAAAGTAGTCACCGCTCCAAGCTCACTTGCGTGATGGGCTACAATCTCAATACAAATTAGTAAAGTAAACATGAGATTGTAGCCCATCGCGGGAGCGAGCTTGGAGCGGTGACTACTTTACAACACACATAGTGACCATGAAGAACAAAAGTAGCCAGTAGTTTACTTCATTGCTGTGCTGTATGTGTATAGGCCAATGCCTTGGCTGGCGCTCGTGCAGAAAGTTTCTTGGGCAAACTCACCGGCCCAAGTGGCTCCGTCGGCTAACGAAGGGCGCTATCAAAAAGTTTAACGATTAATCGAGAAATTAATCTTTAATTTCCACAGCCCTAATTTTTGTTAATTGTTAAGGTACTTGAATGCATTTTCAGGATTTAACGGAGTTTAGTGTCACTTTAAGTGTGAATAGAGCCTACAGTTGAAAACATTTCATCACTCAAGTGGATTTCTCATGCTTGCTCTCTCTCTTTATCTCCCGCTTTCTTTTTTCTCCAGACATTTTGCTTTGCTGCCTCAAAAACACATTCATATTTAAATTTTCACTATATAAGGGAATGACTGTTGATCGTTCGTTCTGAGTTTTTAACACAATTTTGAAAAGCAATGATGTGCAATTGTGATGTTAGTGAGACCTCGTTATCTCTCAAGAAGCATCTCATACATAGCCCGGTCGTGACAAACGATATTTAAAACCAATGGAATTGCTTGCAAATATTTTAATAGTGCATCACCCAAGGCGTTTGAACTCTAGTTGTGTTTTGAGGTGACATTGAGATATGCTAGGGCGGACTGTCACGTGGGTAAAGTAAACCTCACATTTCAACACCCTAAGACTCCATCTTTCAAGCCAAGTAAATATATGAGAACAATACAGATGATATGAGTATGCCCAGTTCAAAAGCTGGAATCCCAGCATGACTGACAGCTGCACTAAGCTTTTCTTCAGAGTGCAGGAATATGTTGTCCTAAATAAATAAACCTTTCCTGGGTCAGATAATGTAGAAATGTTGAAGCCTGTGACTAAATGGATGTTTGGAGTCAGGGGTAGACACAGATTTAGAGACAAAACAATTCTTTACAATAAAGCTAATTTCGGTGTTCATGAAAGATGGGATGTCTTCAAGAGTTGTTTTTGTTTTTAATAAAAAAAAAAGTTTCCCTCCTTATTAAGAGAGATCAAACTACCTATGACGAGATGAAGGGACATGTCTCCTTCTCTCTCCTTGATCGTGAGGCAGACCCCCTCCCTTCTCCCTCCCCCTGGGGATATGTATCCTAGATTGGCCCATCAGTGGGTCCAACTGTATCTTTTTATCTATGGTACCTAAGATCCACGCTTTATTTTGCTTTTCTGTTTTTATTATGATCTGTTACTTTTTTGTATTGACTGTCTGTAATTTGTGATTTAATGATTTTAATTTTCGTGTGTCACTTGTTTTTTGTTATGTGTCTAAAAAAACAATAAAACTTTACCTGTGAAAAAAAAAAGAGAGATGAAACTATTGCACCAGGCAGCAGTCAATATCTCTACAGCAATAGGACTGAGTCCCATGCTTTTTTTCTCCCTAAATCCCCTTGAGTTCCAGAGCGTTTTATTTTTTAAATTTTTATTTCAGCGATGTTTCGGGTCCACCCGTTATATCTTTTAGGTTTTGTGGTCTCCCCTAACATATTATACGGTAATTTTTTTCAGGGCAGATAGGACTTTAATTTGGTAGGAAATGTGGATACACATAGTTTTTTTTCCCTTGGTTTTACTGGGTATAAATTGTAAAACACTTAAAACTGTCTTTTTTCCCAATGCACCATTTACCCCAAAATATAATTAATCAAGTCTGCTTATATCTCTAGATCACGGATATCAAATTAGTGGGACAATTATGCAACATAGAGGAATGGTAAAGCTCAAAGTGAATGTATACGTTTTCCTTAGGAGAGCCTTATTTCCCTTTGAAAGATACATTGCACTGCATGTAGGGAAAAAAATGATTTGCATAAATTGTTAGTATAATATTAAGATAAGATTAAGTCAGGTTGATGAGTGCACAAATTTGCAAGATGGCGACTTTTGTACAGGTTTGTGATCACTAGAACTTCAAATGCCATTGTGTTCACGTGCATGGGCATTCAATTCTTACACAGTGAATGCAAATGTCATCCAGATAATCCAACATCATTTTTGCAACCTGCAAATTATTCTGGGGATTCATTTTTTACATTTATTTTTCACTTTTTCTTTAATGGGGGATCACAATATTGTCAGTGGAGACCTGATTTAGGTCCCCAGTGCATTTCTGCAGCAGCAAATTACTTCTAATAGTGATCTATTGCTGTCTGCAATCAGAGACAGACGACAAATCCAGACCTAGTGCTGGCAGGGGCCTGCAGGAGCAAAAGAGACCAGCTGCCATATTTAAACCATTCCATTTTAGAGTAGAGAGGGGTAAAATCCCTATGAAGTTTTTTGCTGTCACTGTCCCACTAAAGAGATTGGCTTCATTTTTTTTTATCTTGGAGAAGTAACAGGAAATAAGAGGAAATCTCTGGAAAGTGATTTTGATTAGGGATGCACCGATACCGATACTAGTGCTGAATGCCAGGCAAAGCTTTTATAAATCAACCCCTTAAAGTAAGACTCCTGCCCATTTTTTTAATTTAGTTTTGTACAAAGAAGTTAAAGTTTAGAACCTGTGTAAGGTTTTTACTGTTATCTCTGTCCCCTATGGGGATATTTACCCCACACCCTGTATAGTCACTGAGACAAGAAGTGAGGAGAAAGCTCCACCAGGTAGACATATACAGCAAATAAAACCTGTCAAAGGTTATAACACATATAGACCCTGTTGGAAAGTAAAACAAAAAAGCTTTGGCTGGAGTTGCACTTTAGACAATAATTCCGCCCCTTGTATGGACACTCTACCTGCATGGATTACATGGCAGAAAATTGCACACATTCACACAGAAGAGAATATTGTGTATCTGTAGATTCCAGTCATCTTCATTCACTTCCTTTATAATCAGGAACTGGATCAGCAGGACACAGACTATCGTTCCAATCAGCTGTGATATAAGATGTCTGCTCTTTTGTAGAGTCTATTGGCTGAAGAGGTTTCAGAGTGATTTAAATACCATTATCTCCAGCACAAAGAGCCTAGAACGGGCCCCAGACATCGGTTCTCAACCGTCAGTGACTGCATGTAGAAAAATGTACGATTAAGTACGATCGTCTTTCCCAACACCTGTCACTCTCCCCTTGGTGAATAGGCTCCATTGTGTTGATGCCTCTTCCTGCAGATCTACCGACAGAAACACAAAACCATTGCACCTTGGGTGATGCCAACAGCACAAGAGATACCACTGTTCACAAACGTGTACTGAGCTGTGTGAAAGCAATCTCAATGACAAGAAGGGTTGCAAGTTCTCAAGGAAAATTACTGCTGAACTGGTGGAGGCTGCCCATTGCTGGGTCTCTAATTTGGGGTCATTGGGAGAGACAGCTTGTATGGAGTGAAAGGATGAGAGCACCAGGCCATGGCGATAAGTCAAGACATTATTTTGTATAGTGACAAATACAAATTCATATCTGAACTGATTTTCTAGGTGCTCTCATCCTTTCACGCCATAAAAGATACCTACTTGACATCGACCTTATTTCAGACCACTTCCTGGTGCCTATTGAACATTACAAAAGTATAATAAGCATGTTTTATTTTCACTACCACCTGTAGGGAACAAATTCAAGTCAACACCTTTAGAGCCCATTCCACCAACTTATCACCCATTCACAAGAGTGTGGTATTTTAATGCGCATGTGAATATGAATAGCACACCAATGCATTTGCGTTACAGCACACCGCAATGCATTATAATGCACTACTGAGCGTTGTGATGCACTGTGCTGCATTGCAGAAAATGGTGCATGTCCATTTTTCAAATGGCCCCTTAGAGACATTTACAATCTGTAGGTTACAAACACCAGCAATGACATCAACCTGCAGGATCATACGCCAGACATAACTCTGTACTAAAATTACTGCTTTGCATCCTTTGATTAATACCATATGTCCACGTTCTAGAAAAAGTCCGCCTCTACCTATATCGACCAAGCCTCATGATAATCATCCAAAAATAACCCAGCATTTTCCATCTTCAAACGGATGCCACCAACGTTGACCCCCTCCCATAACCACACACCACCAATAGAAACCAACCACAGGAGAAGACCCCTCTCCTCCCAAAACCACACAACGCTGATAGAAACCAACCACAGGAGAAGACATCTCCTTGTAACCATACAACACTGATAGAAACCAACCAGAAAAGAAGACTTCCAACCTCCCTTAACCACACACCACCGATAGAAACCAACCACAGGAGAAGGCCATGTCCTAACAACAACATTTTTTATCCTATGCTTATTACCAAAATACTGTGTCAAAAATTTATTTTTATTTTCGAACATGCTCCAAAATCTGATCCGATGTGGTTGGGCAATGATTAAAAAAATGTGTTTTATTTTTATTAAACTTTTTGCTGATGTCAATCATAATTTTTTTGGTATAAAAATATATTGGGGAACAAAATGATAAATAAGTTGTTTTTAAATCTAGGTTAAAGCCTCTATCAGGTTTCTATTGCTGCCTGGGTCACAGGGGAGATTTCCCTTCCCTTGTGGGAACAGAGTGAAGGGGAATTCTCCTATAATGACACCACTTCTTCCCTTTTTTTCCTCCTCATGGCTGGTGATCTCTGCTATAGGGAAAGCTCCCTAAAGATTTGGGGCATGAGGTTTATATGTTAGGGGGATGTTCCTTTTTGCGTACCAAACTTTGAGGTTTGGGGATCCAAAGTATCCATAAGCCGTGTGTGTTCCACGTTAACTACGTTTCTAGACAATATACTTTGGTGATGACATCCTGTTAGGAAGAGTCTGCCTGTGGGTCTCTTTTGCTCCTGCATATTAAATATCTATCAGGATGAAGAATATAATATCAGCATTGAAGATTCACATTTTCTCAAGTCCTGCTGTTCTGACATCTCTTCTGATACACCTGCTCTTGCCCAAGGGAAATCTGGTCCAACCTTGGATTGGTGTAGTTTAAAAACAACATTTAAACCTTTATCATCATCCTGAAGAAGCAGCCCTGTAAGATGTGAAATGCATAGAGTACTACTGTTTGTCATGTATGTACAGTAATAGAAACTATCTTGGTTTGCAAAGAATGTTGTTAATATCTGTGGATCTTGTACAAAATGGGGGGTAGACAAGAGGGCTGCATGAATAAAGGTTAAATTCTATATAAATCAATTTTGCAACTCTGTTTTTTTGTGGTGTATTTTAAATATAAAATATTTAATAAAATGAGGACATTTTTATGAATGCATTGTTTCATGGGAACCTAAAAAGTCTGTTTCATGCTAAAATTTAAGTAGGTCCCCCTTTTGCCACCAAAACAGCCCTGACCGTCAAATCATGGACACCCCAAGACCTCTGAAGGTGTGCTGTGGTATCTATCACCAAGCCATCAGTAGCAGATCCTTTAAGTCGTGTAAGTTATGAGGTGGGGCCTCTATGGTTCTGACTTTTTTTCCAGCACACCCTGCAGATGCTTGATTGGATTGAGATCTGGAGAATTTGGAGGACAACTCAACATCTCAAACCCATTGTTGTGTCCCTCAAACCATTTTTGCCCCATTTTTACAGTGTGGCAGGAAGCATTATCCTGCTGAAAGAGGCCACTGCCATCAGGTAATATTGTTTCCATGAAGGGGTGTACTTGGTCAGCCAATGTTTAGGAAGGTGGCACATGTCAAAGTAACATCAACATGAATGGCAGAACCCAAGGTTTCACAGCAGTACATTGCCCAAAGCATCACACTGCCTTTGATGGCTTGCCTTCTTTCCATAGTGCATCCTGGTGTCATCTCTTCCCCCGGTAAGCGACACACATGCACCCGGCCATCCACATGGTGTAAAATAAACCGTGTTTCATCAGACCAGACCGCCAGTTCTAAAGCTCACTTGACCATTATAGACACTTTTGCCGGTGGACACAGGTTAGCAGCAATGTGAAGCTTGACAAATGTTGGCTGCTGGAAATTCTGGATTTTTATATAATTTAGATTTTAGTAAATTAAGTCAACTTTTTACATTTAGAATGGCTAAGATTTTAATAAAATAGCATCAGTGATTCTCTGATTGATTTTAATTGTCTTCTGAATTTTCTCAAAAGTATTTTGTCAAAGTAGAAGCAGCTTATATTTGTCCCCCCACCAAAATATTTCCTAATTTTTTTCTGGCCCAAGTCATGGTAAAGAACAATGAATGGAAGAGTGCAGGTTTAGACTTGTTCACTGGCTTCCTCTAGACTATCAGTTACACTTTTTAACCTCTCGTTACAAAGCACTCTTAAACATTTCCTAAATTATCACATCAGAGGCGTTCGTTTAGAGTTAGCTTAATGCCTTAATAAGATCTTTTTTGTGCGTTACAGTCACAGTTGGGTGAGAGAATATGCCATTTTTTGCACACTGCACCTATATATCTTAAAAAAACAGTCTGAAGTATATAGTGAGGAATCTCATTATAGGAGTGATCCCATATCACATGTTACAGAAATGGGCCTGACGTATATAGTGAGGAAACCCATTATAGGAGTGATCCCCCATCACATGTTACAAAAACGGGTCTGATGTATATAGTGAGGAATCCCATTATAGGAGTGATCCCCCATCACATGTTACAAAAACGGGTCTGATGTATATAGTGAGGAATCCCATTATAGGAGTGATCCCATATCACATGTTACAAAAATGGGCCTGACGTATATAGTGAGGAAACCCATTATAGGAGTGATCCCCCCGTCAAATGTTACAAAAACGAATCTGACATAGATAGTGATCCCCTTTAGTGGCTCACAAGACACGCTCAGCTTCCATCCCATTCCAATGTCATTCAGAACAGATTTGAAGCTCATGAAGTCATATCTGAACTTCGTACCCCTGGGCTTAATGGAAGAAAACTGGAGCTGGACCATGGAGGAGGATGGGTAGACAGCGTGAGTAATGCTTGAAATACTTTTATTTATTTTTTTAATAGAGGTGGGAGTTTGGGGGCTAGATTTATTTTAAAACATTGATGCTAGAGGTGCGCTTTACGGTCTACTAGCAGTATGTCCATGTCCTAGTGGTGTGGACTTTAAACGCCATCTCCATGTTCATTAAGAAAAGAATCCCTTTCCAGTGCAGGCAACTATATAGGTCTTTAACTATTTATGGTTCACTGTGTGTACTGATCTGGGAGGAACTATAGAGTTTAGAATACTTTATATAGCACAGGGAATGGGGGGAAGAAGGGTGGGACACCAGGGACTTTAGTACATGTAACACATATACATGCACACTTGGTACTTAGACACAGATGCACAATTGTTAATTATACTTCCAGCAGTCATGGGCTGCGATCTGCTGTACCATGCATACCTGTATTAGCATTAAAGTCTATGTACAACAATATCAGGAGATCTGGCACAATGTTTATAAAACCAAGAGGAAAGACCTCTCAGAATACCTGAACAGTGATGGTAGTGGATTAGCTACAGTCACTGTTTGGCTGACAATTTTCCTCCTGGCTCCTTCGATTTTCAGGATGTCGGGTGGGAGGCTGCCGACAGGGTCATCCACGGAGCAAATTTTTGGGGTATGTTGATGAGGATAGAGGAGGAGATGAAGAGGGGTTGTGTAGATAAAAATGGGGGAGGAGATGAAGAGGAATTATGTAGTTGAGGAGGGGTTATTGAGATGAGGAGGGGTTAAAGGAGAACTATGGGGTCAGTGTTTTTCCACATAGTTCTCCTTAGGGTAACGGGAGGACACAAACTAGCGTCCTCCCGTTACCCTAAGCTCAGTATACCGCGAGCTACAGCTCGCGGTATACTGAGACAACGGAGCGGATCCCGACTTAGACGTCGGGATCCGCCCAGCTGCGTGAGTGACAGCTGGCTCTGCCTATCTAGAGGCAGAGCCAGCTGAACCCGCCCCCTCCCCCGTCCGTTCCGCCAGTCAGCGCTGGCAGATCGGAACGGGGAGAGGGGAATCCAGCCCCTCCCCCTGTCACAGCAGAGAGCCGTGACAGGATCGAGAGGTGAGCGAACCTGGTATGTGTTCGCTCACCTCCCGATCTACTGAGCCGACCTGTGACAGTCTTATTGTCACAGGTAGGCTAGAACTCTGAGGTGAGTGGAAATCACTCATCTCATAGTTCACCTTTAAGTAAATGAAGAGGGAGGAGATGAGGAGGAGTTATGTAGATGAGGAAGGATAATGGAGATGAAGAGAGGAAGGAGATGAGGAGGGCTTATGTAGATGAGGAGGGATTATGGAGATGAGGAGAAACCTGTGGTCTTCGTAATCCATCCGAATTGTAGTAAGCAGGGCTGACACCACATGCTTAAGAGCTGTGTTATTTCAACGAGGAAGATAGGAACACACAATATTTCTGGCACGTCCACAATTTTTTAAGTACTTGCATTGTGTTTAAGGAGATAAAACATGGGGAAATGTGCATCGATGTACTAAATATGTTTGTTTTCATTTTTCTTGCCTTGGCACCCGCTTTCAAACCATCTATTTTTATCTTAGTGTTTTATATCCATTTTTAAAGTGTCAACTGCTAGCTGTATATGGCTAAACAATGGAATTGTAATAAATCACAACTGTAGCCATATTAGTGCACTTGCAATAACACAGCTGAGGAAAAAAAAGGAAGTATCACGGACAGTACTCAGATACATCACCCTGAAAGCTAAATGGTACAGGCAGCAGCAAGCTACTCAAGGAATGAGAAATATGCTTAGAGAGACCTGGAAGAGGAGGGGGTGGAGAGAATGCCTTTACTCACTTCAATCAAACATGTTTTTATTAGCAGAGGATGACTCCTTCCCCATTCACGCCCCATCTAGGCGGAAAACATAACACACTGTGCTCTGCTTTTCATCTAGAGAGTATGATAAACCTATACATGTCCTTGATATCAACTTCAGCCCTCATCTACCCCACCTTCATCAATAGAAGGTCCTGCTCTACTGCTGTCTCACCTGCTCAATCGTACATCTTCTTAAAGTTAATTTCAAGTAGACGTGTCACAAACTTGGGCGATTCAAATGAAGCATATACGGAAAAACGCATAGGCATGGCATAAACCACATGTCAAAAAAATTGATAGATCAGTAGCCATATGCATATGAACTAAGCATGACCTTTTTAGTAAGTCGAGCTTAGTCTATCCCTCTTGTATCTAGCAAGCTTACTTATGAGCCAATTAAGCTTGTTATCACATTAAAGGACAAATATAGAAATTCAGAAGAAGGGGGCAGGGACAAGCTTGGCTTTTTGGGGTCAGCACCCCTAAATCTGAGAAAATGAAGTACAGGCCAAGAGAACTCTAGTTAAATGAAGTGCATGCCAGGTGAACTCTAGTTAAATGAAGTGCAGGCCAGGAGAACTCTAGTTAAATGAAGTGCAGGCCAGGTGAACTCTAGTTAAATGAAGTGCAGGCTAGATGAACTCTAGTTAAATGAAGTGCAGGCCAGGTTGAACTCTAGTTAAATGAAGTGCAGGCCAGGTGAACTCTAGTTAAATGAAGTGCAGGCCAGGTTGAACTCTAGTTAAATGACGTGCAGGCCAGGAGAACTCTAGTTAAATGAAGTGCAGGCCAGGTGAACTCTATTTAAATGAAGTACAGGCCAGGAGAACTCTAGTTAAATGAAGTACAGGCCAGGAGAACTCTAGTTAAATGAAGTGCAGGCCAGGAGAACTCTAGTTAAATGAAGTGCAGGCCAGGTGAACTCTAGTTAAATTAAGTGCAGGCCAGGAGAACTCTAGTTAAATGAAGTGCAGGCACGGAGAACTCTAGTTAAATTAAGTACAGGCCAGGGGAACTCTAGTTAAATTAAGTACAGGCCAGGTAAACTCTAGTTAAACGAAGTGCAGGCCAGGAGAACTCTGTTGAAGCAGAAATAATTTCCTCCAAATGCTTATAAAAAATAGTAAAGCAGATAAAAAATCTGCTTCAATTAGACTGCATTTTCCAAGTCTGTGATTCTTTCATTGGGTGCTCCCTACTCCACCTCAAGAAGCATTGCTAACATTTGTGTGCTTACCTTATAACCTCCCCATCCAACCTGAAACAGACTTTTAGAGATCCTTTTTAAGAAACATTCAGATTCTGCAGTGGACACCTATGACCCGTACAAAGGCAGATCATCATCAGTAAACGTCTGAAATACATTTTCGTCTGCTAATCATTTGTTGTATTTCCATCTGATTTGGTCATAAGGAAGGTCATAAGATGCCCCTCATCTAAAGATAGACAATGAATTGTTCAATAGATGGTTCCTCAATTATGCACATTGAAATTACCAAACATGCCTGTTTATGCCTCAGTAGAAGGGATGGGAAAGACATCAGCACACCTATCTCAGCAGAAAATGATAATGATAAGGAAGGAAAATCCACCATGGCTAATCGATTCTCCTACAAAGAAGGCTCGCACAGGGAATTTCTGGCAGGGTCAGGGAAGGTCTACAGACCTGCACACATTACATAGTTAGCTTGAAGGAAAACATATGTCCATTAATGTGACACGAAACTCAGGAGTTAAATCTTAAAAATACATTCAAGTAATTTAACTAATTACAAAAATGTATCTTATTTGTGTATCACTCGGCTGCAGATCCTCAAATCATCTCTGAATTGGTGCTGACACTGTCCTGCCTTCTGGAGGGTGGCTACTTTTGTTCCCCATGGTCCCTGTGTGTGTTATAAAGTAGTCACCGCTCCAAGCTCACTCCTAGGATAGACTACAATTTCTACGAGAAATTATAATATCAATATACTATAGTAAACTAAGTATGAGACTATAATTTCCAATACAAATTAGTAAACTAAACATGAGATTGTAGTCCACCCCGGGAGTGATCTTGGAGTGGTGACTACTTTACAACACACACAGGGACCATGGGGAACAAAAGTAGACACCCTCCAGAAGGAAGGACAGTGTCAGCACCAATTCAGAGATGATTTGAGGATCTACAGCCGAGTGATACACAAATCGGGTCCACCCGGTCCAGCATTGTTAATAGTAAACCTGCAATTCTCTTAGAACAGCCTTCCTTTACAACCTTAGGGTTTGTTCAGCGCAATCACACTAACCATCATGCTAATATCATGTGATCGGTATATTTAGTAATTATTAGCAGGGGTTGCCTGAGACCGGAAAGGTCTTTCAAGGGATCCTTTATGATAAAAAGTTTTAAGAAAAGCTGGTCTAGAGGAAGGCAAAAATAAAAATGAAGGCATTTGACCACAGGCTTGTGTCTACCTCAGGGGTG
>NW_017306321.1:2098561-2146788 GCF_000935625.1 Nanorana parkeri | reverse complement strand
CCCCCCCAACAAATATATGAGAATGCAAAAGCAGCCTGAAGCAGGTCAGAAGGAGGTCAACTGCAGGTCTAATCTACCTGTCAATGAATTCCGATTCATTCAATTATCTTAGACATGTCCCAAACTGATCTTGCAGCTCTTACAGTAAAGAACCCTTTCTGTATGCAGGGGTTAAACCTATTATCCTCCAGGTACAAAGGAACCCCTCTTATCTTTTGCCTAAAAGTGCAACTGAAGCCAAAACTTTTTTTTATTGCCATCTGTGTCCCCAGTAGCAGGAGCCTAACTAGAAATCCCAGGGCCCCATAGCAAAACTGTGTATGGGGCCCTGTGGTTTCTAGTTACACCCACCTGATATCGCAAACAGCTCACCTGAGAGTGACCTGCAGAGCCCACCATAGACTCTCTATGGTGGGCTCTGCAGGGTCTCGGGTGGGCTGGTCAAACCCTCTTACCTGTGAGCCCCAATCAGCTGTCTGTCTCCTACTCGTCCACGGTTGCTGGTGGGCCCCGCCTCCTCGTTTGCTGCCGATGCCGGGCCCAGCCTCCTCCTCCTCCTCCGCAGCTGCTGGCTGTCACTAATTCAGCAGCAGCTGTGAGAAGGAACGCGCTGCTGCACAGATCACTGACAGGTTGTCAGTGATCTGGACAGTGGCATGTTCCTCCTCACAGCCGCCATTAACAGCCACCAGCCTTATATGCCATAGCGACCCAGGCGGGCCGAAAGGCACCAAGGGGATGTCCTGGCTCGGCCCCCCCGTGCCCCATGGCAGCCACCTGGGTCGCTATGGCGATTGCTTCGCCACTGCCCAGTAGGGAGATTCACCCTCTCTATTTGTCCCGGTGACCAATGCACATGACATGCACCTGGTTGCATACCCACTCATGGAAGACATTATTTTATTCCACCCTTACTATTTATTTATTTATATTTTTAGTGTATATTAGGGATTATATACAAATCTGGGCTGTCATTAGAACAGGAATAGAGGGGAAATCTTGCAATGGGGGCACTAGTTCTGATGACCCTGCTGATCACCTGGAATTTCCCTTCTCTTTTTGTCTTTGTGACCGTTATTATTGCAAGTAAAGGAAAATTTGGGTTGTCACCAGAACAGGAATAGAGGACATCTTTCAATGGGGACACTAGTTGTGGTGAGCACCAGAAATTTCCCTCAGTTTGTAGAGATTTCCTCTCATTTCCTGTTGTGACTATCAGACTAAAAGTGAAGGGAAATCAGATGGAAAAAAAAAAGAAGCTGTTAGGCCTTGTTCACACCAAGCGCGGAGCAGGTGCAGAGCAGTTACAGACCGGATCAAAACTGCGTCTAATGTATTCCAATGGTATTTTTTGCTCCAGTTCACATCGAAGCCATATTTTACCTGCTCTGGATCTGCAAACGCATCAAAAACGCATGCAAATGCCTGGAACGCACTGAGAGCACAAAAAAAATGTTTTTCTTAACCAAAAACGTCCCGGAACGCATCAAAAACGCGGCACAACCCACTGTACTGTGTGTGCAGAAACCTGAGCGGATCTGCTCTGCATTTGGTGTGAACAAGGCCTTAGAGGTTATAACCCTCCGTTACTCTATCCAAAACAAAACAAAAAATGTTTGGCTTCGGTTCTAATTTAAACTGAACAATTTCACTCCAAGTTTACTATACGAATCCGACTGTAACTGGCTAAAGCAGAGAAAGTGAACCTACACCGTGTAATCACTTCTTTAGAGACTTCAAGGAGGTTTAAAGCAGAACTCCGGGTAAATCACATCTTAACTCTTGCAGTGGGGCTACCCCTGCACTGCAAGGGTTAAGTGCTAATTTTGTCTAAGGCAGGGCCGGTGCTGCCACTAGGCAAACTAGTCAGCCGCTCACCCCCCAACGGCGCCCCCTATTTCAAATTGGAAAAGCCAATAGCAGGCTGGCTATTGAAACCCCACTCACTGAGCAGAGGAGCAGAACTGAAAGACAACTTTCTCTCTTAGGTCCGCTCCTCTGCTCAGTGAGTGGGGTTTCAATAGCCAGCCTGCTATTGGCTATTTCAAACTAAAATAGCCAATAGCAGTCTGACTATTGCTCCCGGCTGCTTTCATCCACCTGTCGCCTGAGGAAGCTAGCCAGCAGGAGAATGGGGCTGCGTGGGGGGGATTGGGGGTTGCTCTGCGGGAGGGGGGCTGGGGGGTGCAAGCAGCTGGTCTTGCCTGGGGGCAAACTAGTCTACTAACGGCCCTGGATCCGGGTTTGCTCTTAGACTGGTCCCTTTAGCCTTGCTCCCCCTCTCCCCTTCAGCAGTCTAAGGTCCTGTGAGTCATCACGTTCTATACGGTGTATAGAACATGAGGAAGTCGAGGGACATACCATCACTTGAGTGGAGGAAGAGACAGGCTGGAGGGAGCGGTGTAGGAGCCAGCCGGGATCATTGTTGGGGTAAGTATTACTTTTTTTTTTTCTTTAGCTCCCCAGACAAAACGAGCACTAAACCCTTGCAGTGCGGGGGGCAGCCCCACTGCAAGGGTTAAGATTTGATTAGCCTGTTCTGCTTTAACAAATAGCCTGCACTTTATAATTACATACAGCCCTGTGGTAGAGCATTGTATGTACACAATCCTACAGGGAAAGTCGTTTTAATGCCGGCCCTGAATGTCATCACAAGTTCTTTCTATGTAAGTCAAACGGATTACGGCAAAGTCTTGGCAGAACTGGCCATGGATCCTTTGAAGTTGCTTGTGCATTTAGTGGGTGCTGTGCCTCCGGCAGATGGGACTATTCATCAGGTTTTAAATGAGATTAGACCTATCAGCAGGTGGCCTTCTGCGGTGTGCTGTGTCCCTTCCTATAAGACAGAAAGCTTCCAGGACAATAACGCGGTTGATAATTGCTGACACACTTCTTGTAGGAAAGGGGAAAAAATGCAACTTTTCCTCTCCCTTGGGGTTCCCCGGCTATATGGACTTTACACAGCGGAGAGTCATCGATAATGACTGCAACTGATTGCAGACTCTGTAAAGACTAAACGGTGCAGGGACCTACAACAATCATGATCTTCCATGGCGTGCCATGACTGTTCACATCTATTGAGTCTTTGATACCGGTATGGCAAATTACATGAAGTGGCATTTCTTACAACAGATCAGTCACTGGGGAACACAAGCCCACTTTGATCATTCTAATGCATGAGGTTGTCCGTGAAATGAGGTCCTTAAAGTGGAACTGAAGTCCGAACTTGTATTTTTTATTTTTGGATAGAGTAGGGGAGGGTGCAGCAAAAGAAGAAACAAGGTGGAAACAAGAATTCATAAAAAGAAAACACATTGCAATTATTAATTATACAATTCATTTAGCTATAAATGTCGTTGAGCTACGACAGGGATGGGCAACTCCGGGCCCCGGCCTTGCTTTAACTACAAATCCCAACATGTCTCTGCTTCTGGGAGTCATGTCTGCACCAATCAGTCTTGCAATGCCTCTTGGGACTTGTATTTCTACAACAGCTGGAGGTAATAACCCTCCACCCACATATGTATCTAAAGGTGCCCATACACTGCTCGATTCTCGTACGAGAATCGCGGGAAATCCCGCGATCGTACGAGAATCGAGCAGTGTGAACGAAGACGTGCGACCGTTTCTACTGTACGGTCGCACGTCTTTTGTCTAAGGAGCACGCTAGAAAACCAGCCGAAAATCGTATGATTTTCGGCTGGTTTGAACGGTGCTCGGGAGACAAATGCCGAACGGGCCGGTGTGTGCACACGCACACTGCCCGTTCAGCATTGCGGTCATCGGAAGCCCATCCCTCAGGGGGGCGGGCTTGCGATGATCGAGAGTACGATCTGCCTGTCCACCTTAATGCTTTGCGGGAGATAAAGGCAGTGCTGATTATGGCGGCTGGGTTTACAGAACAGGCAATGTACAATTTACCGAACTCTATAAAGATTACTGACCCCAGGGTTGGGCTTTAATCAAGACTCCAACCAAGGGATAGGCAACCTCGGCACTAGACATGTGCGGAAATTCAGAGATTCGGATGTATTCGAATTCCGAATTACAGATATAACGAATGCAAACTAATCCGAATTTCCGATTTCGAAATTGGTTAGCGGTAGTTGCAGCAAAGTGACATTTGAGAAGAAAAAAAAATGTTTTCCCCTGAAATGTCACGTTGCTGCAATGAACGATCGAAACGAAAACGAACCGACAATTCGTGCAGACTACCGCTAACTAATTTAGTCTGAATCCTAAAACGAATTGACTTTCAGATGAAAAACGAAATAACGCCAAAACCGAATCAAAACTAATTTGTTGCCGGTGCACATGTCTACTCGGCACTCCAGCTGTTGTGCAACTACACAGTGGCGGAACTACCGCTGGTGCAGCCGGTGCGTTGGCACCGGGGCCTCGGCCTGGGGGGGGCCCAGCACCGGATTGGTATCCAGCGGGCCCCCTATCTCTGCGCCTGGAGTGTCGGATCATCCGTTCACCCGAGACTCACGGCGCAGAAATGGGGGGGAGAGGGGCCGCCCCGCGACGCTCCGATATGGTGACATAGCTGACCCGGTGATATAGATGACCCGGATCGTTCTATTACCATGGCAACGCTCTGCCAATCACAGCGCACTGCCGCTACTAAACAGTCCCCGCCTTAAGGTATATGTAGAGAGGGGTGCAATGTATAAAGAGTGTGTGGGTTGGGGGTTATACAGTGGTGAAACTACAGCCAGTGCCTCGGCCTGGGGGGGCCTAGATAGTATGGGGCCCGCCAGCCGCTGTGAGGAGGGAGCCGCGGAACAAGGAGACACTGAAGACGGCCCTGCAGGTACATCATGGGACCTCGGACGGCAGTGACGGCCCAGCAAACAACTGAAGACAGAAGAGGTAAGGGTAAATAATTCATTAAAATCATTATTTGTAGCCTAATGTTGTATAAAGTACTGTTGCAACAATGCAGAATGACCCCCTCTATAGAGGACTACAACTCTCAGCAGTACTTTATACAGAAATGCTAATGTTATATAAAGTATTGCTGGGATGTGTAGTCCTCTATAGCCTGTGCCATTCTGCATTGCTGTAAATAATAGGACTGCACCGATATATCGGCCGTCAAAACATATCGGCCGAAAATGGTACTTTCGGCTAAATGCCAAAGAGCCATTTTTCTGCCAATACAGTGGCGCATCCACGATTTCTTTCCTCCCCGCTGGGCGCTGCTCTGTGTCCCAGTGGGGAGGAGAAAAAGTGACAGCCGGCTGAGCGCTGCAGGAGGAGAGCGCTGTGTTTGTGGGGTTTTTTTTGGGGGGGGCCAAAAAAACATCTTGCACCAGGGCCCTTTGTTCCTTAAGTCTGCCACTGCAACTACAAGCCACATGAGGCATTGCAAGACTCTGACAGCCATGAGTCTGAATCATGGGATTTGTATTGTCACCAGAGCGGGAGTGCTGAGGTTTCCTCTCCACTCTACTTTATTCCTGTTCTCATACTAATACAATTTTTTAATTCTCCAAACCGTCTCTCCAGGTGGCTGTTCAACAAGAAGACTCTTTCCAAGATGACAACAATGGGACTCTCTCCTACTGAGACAGAGCAGCAGCAAAAAGAAGTTTCGTCAAGAGTTGCAATTTAACAAAACATTGAGAGCAACAGAATCATTTTTAGTAGTTATATAATATATTTATTGATGAGATCTTCACCTCAGAGGGGCAACTCCTGAAAAAGTAAAGCTGAAGAGTCATGGGTTCAAAAGAGGGCATCTCCCTCCACAATAGGCACACCTGAGAACTCTAAATCATCCCCGATATCCATGAATGCCTTGTATAATTTCTGGTCTATTGTCACAAAAGCGGTGACCTCCACAAACAGTAGGTCAAGGCAGAGTTATTCTAAGGTGCTTTTTTAACTGTTTATAAAAGATTTGTTTATTCACACCGTAAATGTGCCCAAAAAAAAATTAAAACAGCAATAAAAGGGGAGCAGACTGCACTCTCTTCACGCACAACAATTGGTTAATACATCACTTCGCATTGTTGGGAAGACCTTTTGAGGCCAGGTCCTGACCTTTTCTCTGGGGCTGTGCAGCAGGTTTTATGTCAGCTGTGGTAGGTGTTTTGTTTTCCCTCGGCCCTGTGCCTTCTCTTGAACTTTGTAGGCTCTTTGGCTGTCATGGCAAGTCATCAATCACTGCTCTGACATGTATGGTGGACCTGAAGACATGGAATTGCAGGTCTGCTACTTTCTCCGAGCAATTAGCATGTTATTCTATCTCACAATTGCCAGGTGATTAACATCAAGCACAAACTGTTGCATGAGTTTATTGCTTTTATCTCTCCTAACCATCGTAATTCAGTTATTCTGGGTGCATATGGCACTTGGGGTCCATCTGTGGTCCAACCAGCCTGTGAGGACTTCTATTTCATAGTGAATAAAACACTGATCCTTATACAGCTACACAGTAAACTTGTCAAACATACCCTGTGGATGTGCAGACTGTAATCTCTTGAGTACAGTCATATCTCCTTTGTGTTGGTGTTACATAATTAAATATATCTTAAGCCATTTTATTTCATTTTGCGTACAGTAGCATGTTCTTTTTTTTGCCATTTCTGTCCTTTAAGAAGAACTCTAGGAATGTAAAACTTACCATTGCAGTTGGGCTACCCTACTCCCCACAGGGCAAGGGTTAGGTGATCATTTTGTCTAGGGAGCTACAATAAAGCAGATATACTCATCATTTCCTGCCACCCGGCTTCCTGATTTGCCAAGAAGCCGGCTCTATGCTGATTGGCTGGCTCAATGCTAATTGGCCGGGAAGATGGACGCGCCCAGCTTCTTGATTGGCCGGGGATCCGGCTCCTTGCTGATTGGCTGGGAAGCCGGCTTCCCAGCCAATCAACATGGAGCGGGCCAGACAGCAATGACACGTCACCTGGCTTCCTGATTGTCCAGGAAGCCGACTCCATGCCAGCAGAAATACCAGTATCGGTACTCGGTATTAGCGAGTACCGTAAAATAAATATCGGTACTCATACTTGATAGCAAAAAAATGGTATTGATGCATCCCTAGTAATAATCAAGTAGATATACTCACCTGGGACATAAAAAAAACTTACCCTTGCAGTGGGACTACATAGCCCCCGCATGCAAGGGTTAAGTGCTTTTTTTTCCCAGGAGCTAAAATAAAGCAGATATACTCATCTGATCCTTAGCCCTGTGTTGGTCGGCACTCACCGCCCCCCCCTCTTCTCCAGCTGTGAAATATCCTTCTGTGTCCTCATGTCTAATGCAAGTCAATGGGCCTGCATTAGAAATTATGACTTCAGCAGTCCTTGGACAGCCAGAACCCAGGAAAGAAGAGGCTGCAGTGACCTGTCTAGCAGTCAGGCGGGGCCAAGGATCAGGTGAGTATACCTGCCCCCCCAGACAAAACAAGCACTTATCCTTGTAGTTCGGGGGTAGGCTGGAGTTCTCCTAAACTGACATTTGTCACAGAAACTAGTAAGAAAATTTTATTCCTTTTCTGGTGACAATTTAAAATTCTGGATTTTCCGTCACTTTCAGTCATATTGATAATGATCACAAGAACAAATAGGGAATGTACATTTCATCCAGATGAACAGAAACATTAATAAAATCCAATGTACATGTACAGTTCTATAAGATTTGGCGTCTTGCCCTGATGAAGGCTAGCAAGTAGGAAGTTTGGATAAATGGCACTGCGTTTAGGCTGCATCAGTGATACACTGAAAAAAGTCACCACCTGGATTTAGCTAAGCTGATAGGTCAGAGCCTTCCATTGGATAATTACTGCTGTGATTAATATGTTTCATCTGGCAATAAATGAGGTCAGCTGCCTACCTGAATATACTGAATGACCAGGTTTTTTCATCAATGGATTTGTTCTTCCCTGGTGGCACCAGTATATTCCAAGATGACAATGCCAGGATTCATCGGGCTCAGATTGATTCAGGGGGCATGAGACATCATTGTCACACATGAATTGGCCACCACAGAGTCCAGACCTTAACCCCATTGAGAATCTTTGGGATGTGCTGGAGAAGACTGTACACAGTGGTCAGACTCTCCCATCATCACTACAAGATCTTGGTGAAAAATGAATGCAAGTCCGGATGGAAATAAATGTTGTGATGTTGCTTATCGAACGGATGCCAGGGCGAATGTGTGCCGTAATCAAAGCTAAAGGCGGTCCAACGAAATATAATTAGAGTGTGTGACTTTTCGGGCCATGCAGTGTATAAACAAGCAGTGTAGGACATGTATCTGGACTTCTATCAATCCAAACTCTTCCTTTGGTTTTTTGATGACAAGCACATGCAAAGCCTTATTGACATGACATACAAAACCTTATTAAAAGGAGATAATTCTGTTTTTCGCATTACCTTTGATATACGGTTTTTGATTGCCCTGTAATATATCTTGCACATACGAAGCTAAAAGTTGAAATAGTGGTATGCAGTTTGGATAAATGAGTCTATATTTAGCCAATATTTGTGCTGTAAGCAAGTGTTTTCTAGTGGACAGCTGGCATACCTAAAAACCTTTTTATATCTTTTGTAGGCAAACTGTCCAAGTCAATCTGGTGACCAGAGTGAGAATGGATCCATGCCGTATTTAGCACATCTACTAAAACATTTGTCTGGGTAGACGTCCTCACCAAACTCAGTTACTTGATAGAAAGAATTGTTGATCATCTGACTACAAGTAAAATGTGTATGAGGCACCATTAAGGTTTTCAGATATAAAGAGTATGAATAGTGAAATTGTGGTAGGCAAAAAAGAAAGGACTAATGATGCATACTATCTGATATGGTAGTTGGCCATTGTTCATCTGCTTTCATTGGCTCAACCACACAGTTCAAACTGGTGTCAAAACCCGCTATAGCCATGTCCATCAAATTTTTTTTTAAACTCATCCAGGTCATATTGAGAACTCTGTGGGCATTATAACAGTACCCACAGACACAATATGATCCTTTTCTGACCTTCTGATATTGACGAGATAGTACAAGTATCTGTAGGCCAACCTGTCCAGTAGGCTCTTTCCCTGAGACTGACTAAAGGAAAAGTAACAATAAACTGTCCAAGTTGGATTTTTTCAGCTGATCACTGCTGTCTTCCTTCAGTTGGCCATACACCTATAGATTATCTGCAGATTTTCTATGGTCAGATGTAAAAAGTGCAACATATTCCTCCATCTACGCTAAACTGTGTGGATGGAGCAATCTCCCGCTGGGCCAAGCTTCAGTATCTTGCTAGTCGGCCCCACTGGCTGTCAAAATACCTGAACAATCTGATTGGATGCAGGCTTTGTTCAGGTGTTTTGACAGCCAGTGGGGCCGATTAGCAAGATGCTGAAGCTTGCCCCAGAAGGAGATTCCTCCATCCACACAGTTTAGCGTAGATGGAGGAATCTGTTGCACTTTTTCCATCTGACCCTAGAAAATCTGCAAATAGGTGTATGGCCAGCTTTAAGATGAGATGCCAGGGATATCTTCTCACTATCCATACTGCGCTTGCCATAGGATAACATGAATGTGCACATTTGCTCTACATATAGTATGTTTGATGTCCAGGACCCATGAATGAACACTGAGCTTTTGCCTTTGTAAAAGGAGAATTGGAAGAGCTTCTTCCTCCAGCTGTGTCTCAATCACTGGGAGGTCTGAGGAATGCATCAAGGATCCTAAGAGCCTCATTAGGAATGACAGTACTGATTTATAGCACATATTGATCCAGACCATCAAAAGCAGGGCAACAAAAACAACTAGAAAAGCCATAAAGTGCAATAAATACACCCAAAACTTCCCTGTTTATCTTTAAGGATTGCCCTGGATCTGGAAACCCCAGCGCTGGAGCAGACACAGCGTATGTTACAGAGGGCAATTATCATCTCTTATTAGAACAATAATGTGATGTATACATTCTTTCATTTGGCAGACAGCAGATACTTCTGGTATCAGTACTCTGCAGGAGATAGGTTATCATTTGAAATACATCATTGCCAGAGACAGATTTCATGTCTGTGGCCTCCTTTGGCCCACTCACTGTGCCACTCCTTATTCTTTGTAGCCACACACTTATGTTAACCTCATATAAATGAATGACTTGTTGATGAATGTGTTATGGCTCAAAGTGAATTAGTGGATTAAAATTGGTAAGATAACAAAAGCAGGGACCAGTCTGTTGATGGGTTAAAGGGATGAATAGTCTTGATATTATTGATATTATTGCATTTCAATGCTGCTATCTGGGACTGAGTCTTGCAATTCCATGTGAATGTATTTATTCTTCCCTTTTACAGCAAAGCAACAGGTCCACTTATACCTAGGCCTCCAAAGATGCATACACAGGGCAGTCCCTATAATTATGCCATAGGCGGCATCCCTTTGGGTCATGTGCACAATGTTTGCAGTTAACCTGCTGCCCCCTTTCCGGCCAGAGCGTCCAAGGTTGATATGAGCCGGTCAGGGCCATACACATCTCTCTGCCCAGTTCTAAGCAACCTGGGACACTTTTGCTGGCATCCTGCCGAGCTCCTGGTAACCAGAGCATCCCAGGTTGCTAAGAGCTGGGCAGGGAGATACAGAGCCCACATCTCCTGGTCCGGCTCCTAGCGGCGTCACTTTCTCCCCCCCCCCCACTGATTGTCCACCATGCAGCAAAAAGGCTATGGATGCCCCAATACATACGCATACCTGCCTTTTGCTTCCCTCTCATTCCATTCCGCCACCAGGAGTGAAAGTAAAATCCTATGTAAGCTATCATTGGGAGCTGTAATACACACAGAGCTATTGATTCCCTGTGAGAGAGCACTAATTGGCCCAGTGCTGTCACATTGAGTCACATACTCCTCCCTACCCACAAGTACCAGGTATTTCCTTCGGCTCCCTATGCTTAAAGGAGCGATGGGAGAGCGAAGAAAAAGTGACTATGTACTGCTGCATAGAGGTATCAAGCACAGGTTCGTTTTATCGTCTCATCGTCAAAGGAGAGCTCCAGGAAATATCCTTTTAATTATACTTACCTCTCTGTGTTGTTCCTTTTAAGATAAAGCTCTCCTTAAACTGTGCCTGGTGCATAGTGGTACTGTTAGCACAATGTTTCTAGGCCCTGCAAATTCTACATCATTGTGGCCCCTTGGATCCTAGGCCCCTGCTTTACATAGAGCTTCAACTTCTGCCCAAGGTAAGAATAAACCCTCACCTGGTACTAAGCCCCCTCCCTTTGAAAAGTAAAATGCCAGAACCAGTGGTCAGTAGAGGATCTGACATTTGACATTTCAGTTGACAGGGTTGGGACTTAAAATTAACTTGACTATAATCTAAGGCCCATGGGGCTCAACAGGGACACACAGATTGATTTAAGGATTAACACAGCAGGTACTTAATTGCTTCACATTTGAGTGTTGTGGTATGCGCAGTGCGCCGGAACAACACATTGCGGTACCATTCATTTATTCTAAATGGCAACCCAGCACACCAAGGCAACACACGCAATGCACAATAACGGCCTACTGTCTATTGTGATGCACTGTGTTACCAGAAAAGGGTCATGTCCGGTTTTAGGGCCTGTTCACACGACGTCCGTTTTGTGTGCTGACCGGCTCTGTACGCTGCTGCACTCAAAATGCATCCCAATGTATCCCTATGTGTTTTATGGGCTACAGTTCTCACGTGCGCAGTCCGTTCAGCTTACGACAGAAAAAATACTGCATGTCACATTTTGTCCGGTCCGGAAACGGTCCGGAAACGCACGAAACGCAACGAAAACGGAACAGAAACGCAACGCAGCTAAGGGGGAAAAAAGAACAAATTGTATTCTTGCTCCACTTATTATGATGTCATCAACGTTGACAAAAAATTAACTGTCAGCATCCGGACCAAAAACGCATCAAAAACGCGTCAAAAACGCACTGCATCAGCAGCTCCATGTCTGCTGATCAGCACCTGATCAGGACCTGATCTCATGTGAACGGGCCCTTAGGCATACTGAGGTGCATTGACTACTTTAACAAAATGCGCATGACGTGTGAAGGGGCCCATAGGCACCACAAGATGCCTGCACTTCAATGCTGTTCCTGTAAAACATTTTAGACCAGATCAATTTTTTAGGGTACACAGACTCAGTGACATCAATTCCTGTCTGCCAAGGTCTAACAGCCCAATGTCCACAGTATTAAGCCAGTAGAACCTTTTTGTAAAACAAAGGGTATCTGCATGCCTCGCCTCCATCATAAATACCAGAAATAAAGGTTAAATTCCTCATTTAACATAGTAAATGGAGCACACAAATCATTCCTTTTTTGAGGTCAGCTGTACCTCCAGAACCTCTTGTTTCTAGTACATATGCAACCTAATATGACAGAACCCTTTATTTGTAGTACACAGTTGTACAAATGCATTTTCAATATAGGGGCAATGTTGCCAGCTTCACCATGTGTTTTGTGTTTTAGAGAAGAAACTGAAAGAACATGGAGACAACTTGGAGAAACCTGAGGAGAACAAACTCCAAGCAAACAGTGTCCTTGGTGGCTATATAATTCAACACGCAGCACTTCAAACCTGTGAGAAAAAAATAGCTCATCCTGAAACCCTGCATACCGTGTTTCCCCGAAAATAAGACACTGTCTTATTTTCGGGGATGTCTTATTTTTTTTTATGTGCAACATAATGAAAAAATACTGTCACACACAGCGACACAGTACCTGCAGGCTGCAGCTGTCCTGTAGCTCTCCTCTCTGATGCCGCCCAGGGAGCCACCTCGTCGCACAGACCTCCAGTCAGAAGTTCCCTCACCTCACCTGACCTCACTCCGACCCCACTGGCCATGCCGCGCTGTGCCGCTGCCTGAAATGTTTTGCGGTCCTTGACATGTTTTATACATGCAGACTTCAGGAGACCAGCTGCTCATATAATTGAATGTTACTCTCGGACCCCTGGCTGGCTGCTTGGACCACCGAAATAGGTTTTATTTTCGGGGTAGGTCTTATTTTCGAGGAAACACGGTAGGATGAGTTCTGAGATTCAGAGCACTGTATTGTATTTGTGTTACCATGAAAACTGTAAGCAATGAGGTAAGTCATGTTACAGACAATTGGCTACAGAGTAATTGGCATGCTGATACAACTTTCCCATATCTTTCTAGGTTAAACCACATGCCAATTACATGTCAAGGTCTAATTAGCCACAGGGCGGAATGTGTTCCAGACAATCTGCTCCTTCTTATTGATTGACATTAGATCATTGGCTTAACTAGCTCTGCATAATGATTCAGCATGTGAATGACAATGTTGTTTAATGCATATAATTCTTTTCACTGGTTGTGTCTAATTAAGAAAGCAAAGTACATGAAAAATCAAATCCCTGACAACTTGCAATGTCTTCTATGTCATGTACTGGTGTAACAACCTTGATGAAGGGGGTGTATGCCAACGATGTCCTGTCGGAGCAGATTTGTCCAGACTGTGTATGGCCTGTCCAGACATGGGCATATTTTGAGAGATTAGGAAGAACTTTCACATGAGCTGATCAGTAGGGGATCTTGATCACCTCCTGATCGGAGCCGTATGGATTAGATGTCGCCGATGTGACATCCATGTCATGTGCAGTTTTTCCTCCATATTGCGTTGAAGGCAAGAACTAAAACTACCGGACCCCATGTCAGTCTATGGCAGGGGTAGGCAACCTTAAACACTCAAAGAGCCATTTGGACCCGTTTCCCACAGAAAAGAATACACCGGGAGCCACAAAACTCTTTTGAGCCAGTCATTAAATGGCAAATTCAAGAGCGATGACTAAATTATGGGATTTTTTTTAACGTGAACACTATGTGAATGTCATTTACTACCCTGTTGTTTTGTGGCCCGCTGCTGGTCTCTTCAATAAAAACATGCCTTGAACAGTTTCAAATAAAGATAATTTCTCTTTTCTCTTTCAGTATTTTATGAATATTTCCTTCCGGTTTATATGCTCTCTTGGCGTTGAGTGATTCCCAGTGATGCAGAGAGTGACAATGACATCAGCACCACTTTCTTTATAATCATACGGTGAGTGCAGTGTGCCAATATTACACCATATTATGGGAGGAAGAGGTCCCGGGACTGTAATCAGCGGTCACCAGTGGCCCCTTCCTCCTGTCCTGGGCCCCCTCCAAGTGGCCGAACTCCAGGGCCCGGTCGTGGCTGCGACCTCTGCGACCCTGGTAGTTCCGCCACTGCATATTATTACATTATTAACCATTACAGTGGGGCTGGTCCATGATGTCCTGCACTCACAGTATGTCCTTAGTGTTCTGGGTGAATTGTTGTCGAGTATAATTGGGGACACATGTCAGAAATGTATTACGCCCCCGGTGATCAGAATACCAGACCAGTGACCAGTTTAACTTGTTGCCTGCAGTCACTAGTCAGACAATTGTCAATCTTCTGTCTGGCCGCCATTTTGTCAAGTCGAGGGGTGCTAGCAGGGCCTCACACAGTTAGAATTTCTGCCTATTCACAAGAAGTGGCTGAAATACTAACACTGTATGACCAGTTTAAGAGGGACCAGTGAACACACTGGTCTGCAAAGGTAAAGACTCATAGTTGCAGCTTTTCGGAAGATAAGAATTTTGGCAAATTTAGGGATTGAGTAAGGAGACGAGAAAATGAATGCCACAATGTAAATTCAAGCAACTTAGTATCTTCTGATTCAGTTTCATTGCAAAGCCTTTTGTGTCTAAAGTGAAACTGAAATCTGATTGGTTGCTGTGGGTCATAACCATAAAACTATTCATTGCTCTTTTCAATCATTTTACCTGTCCGTGACCAGACAGAAAGGCTTCTAGAACATCTGAGATGTGTGTTTGCAGTTACTGTTGTGTCTCAGTGATAATACACAGACCAGATCAGGAAAAAGATTAGGGAAATAGTGACAAACATGAGGCTTGTACAAGATTTATACTTGGCGTGAACAAACATGTCGGGAAGGTTGCAGGCGGTTTTCTAATAATCCAACTTCTCCCATCAATCACCAGGGTCAGACAGGTGAGGATCAACCCAATATCCACATCAATATACAGGACAGGTAATGCCAAACATGGCACAAGGGGAATTGATATACATTGTTTTACTTGTCACACCATGGCTTAGGGAGATGTACGATGCATATCTGCCGACATTTTCAAATAAAATCTAGGGATAGTCTACCACTAAAGCCATGTTAGCAATATTGTCCCATAGAACCACTGCTCATCACATTCCCATCATACCATTGAGTTAAGGAATACACCTCTTGAGGCCCGGTGCAGACCTCCGCAATCTGGGATCACGCATCCCAGGATCGCACGGTCCTGCACAATGCAGGCAGCGATTGCCGAGCAGCAATCCATTGTTGTACCTTTTTTTTGCGATACACGACGCGTGGCTGTTTTAGCCGTGATCATGTTCGGAAGCACGGGCAAAAACGCGGCGGGACACCGCACTATCCGCCTGGTGCGACTGGGGGGCCAATAGTGAAAATAATGGCACCCACAGCGCGATTGGTTCACACCTTGGTGACTCCTGGCAATTCGCGCGTAAATATTGCACGATTGCTGCACGGTGAGGTGTTGCCTAGGTGTACACCGGCCCTTAGAACTATTAAAGTCAAGACAATACACCATTATTCACATTTAATGCATATGAAAGACTGCAAGTGGCCATTTCAACAATCATTACACAGACATTATCCACTTTAGTCACCATCAGGAAATTCCCTCACTAAGAAATTCAAAGCAGCCATTGCTAAAATACATGTAGACAGATAGTGGATACAGGAGATCAGTAGCTATGAGGTGCCGCATAGCATAAGGAAGGGTGAAAACAAGTATTTCATTTTAAAATTGGAAATTGTTTGATATACACTGAGTGGCCAGATTATTATGACCACCTGATGTTTGTAGTCAAATTAGCTATAATTAGCTATAATTTCGCGCTAGAAAGCCAGACCATTATAAATAGGGAAGCAGGTTGTTTACCACGACAGTAGAAGTGATTTTTTTCTGAAGATATTGGTAAACAAAGCGATTTAACAGCCTTTGAACGTGGGATGATTGTTGGCGCGAGCCATGGAGCGAGTATCAGCAAAACAGCAGAATTCGTTAAATGTTCAAGAGCAGCTGTTGTTAAAGTGTTTAAAGACTGGACTGTCAGCCGAAATTCTGGGTCTGAACGTGCGAATTGTGGCCGTCAGCGACTAGTCAATGTTAGGGCAGAACGGAGAGTGGCAAGACTGGTACAAGACAACAGAAGGGCAACAGTGCAGTGTCAGATTCCTCGCATCACCTTTCATCATCTCGTGGAGTCACGAGGCGGCCCAACGAAGTCATCTCGTGGAGTCATCCCGTGGCCCAACGAAGTACTGATGGGGTGGTCATAAAAGTTTGGCCACTCAGTGTATAGTGCTTTAGAAAACTAAATGTAATTCAGTCAAGGGTTATATCTAATTTTAAATGAAAGTCCTTTCTAAGGTCTCTATAACTCCATTACACTAATTGATACAGAGATCTTTAAAAAACTAAGGGGGTTATTCACAAAAGGTGAAGAGTTTGGAGAAGGCAGGAGAAGTGAACAATCTAGGACAACATAGCTGAACTGGAAAGTGAGCTGAATTGGAGAATTTTTCCACTTCAGCTATGTTGTCCTAGATTGTTCATTCTCCTGCCTTCTCCAAACTCTTCACCCTTTTGTGAATAACCCCCTAAATGTCATTTAGTTGGGGTTTACAGATACGTTAAGACTGAGTGAAGTCCTTTCCAAGGACTGTAAACTGTTTCTTATTTGTAAGTGTAAATCTATATAAAAGATACATAAATATAACTCAGGGAGGGCTTAGCAATTGAATTGCATCAGCACTAGGCACTACTGAGATCACTAATGAAACAGCCACAAAGGGGGGCCAAACCTGGATGGATACTGTATTTTGTATGCTGTTTTTTAAGAATGTTTGCCAATGCGCTCTCCTTTTTTTTCTAGTGCAACTTCAGTACAGTCTACCATGCCTATCATATTAAGACATTCAGGTCCAAAACATATTCATGCCATTAAAGTGTATAGCCCAAACTTTTTTTTTTAGTTTTGGATATAGAATGAAAGTTTGTATTGTCTTTATCCTGCTGGGGAGATTTTCCTCTACTTCATGTCTTGGAGATGCAACAGAAAATGAGAAGAAATACCCCCAAAGTGAGGGGAATTCCTATCTAAGTTAGTTGTCACAAAAGATTTTTCTCCATTGGAAAGCTTTCTCCTCGCCTCTCACAACACACAGCTACCGCCTCATGTATCACTTCCCCCTCCATTTTAGATTGTAAGCCCTCAGGGGCAGGGCCCTCCCTACCATCTTGTCTTGAATTGTATTGTGATTGTAATGTCTTCCTTATATTGTAAAGCGCTGCGCAAACTGTTGGTGCTATATAAATCCTGTATAATAATAATAACTTTAAAATATTGGATTTGCAATTACTTCCTGTCTCGGTAACAATGGTCATTAGGACAAATAGAGGGCTGAATATCCTCAACGGGAACCTACACCACAATAGAGCCTACCAGAGAGTCTAACCCTTCCCTACTTTATCCAAAACTAAAAGAAAACATTTTGCCTTTACATACACTTTACTGGTCATGTTCTCCTTGAGCCAGTCCAAGCTTTCTGTGTCTAACCGCTTGCTTTTTTTTCTCTCACATTTCGGTGCTCACAAATAAACATTATAATGCAAAATACAGATAGCAGTAGCCAAGGGTGTCCTGCCGCCTAAGCTGGGGGGGATGCCGTTGTGGTGGAGGTGCACAGCGAGACCGGGAAAAGGGGGTGTTGTTGGTGGTGCACAACAAGACTGTTGGAGGGGTGTTGCTGGTGGTGCATGGGGAAAGCGGGGAAAGAGTTTGCTGGTAGCGGACAAGGAGACTGGGGGGGGAGCTTGTAGTGCGCGAGGGTGATGTTATCGCCGACGTCCCGCCCAGCTCACTGGCATCACTGGACAAGCTGGGCAGGATCCCGCTCAGAGTGTCACATGTTGCTAAGCACACTTGCCGCCCCCCTCCCCACATGACCCAATGAGATCCCACCTGAGGCAACCGCCTCCGGTGCTTCATTATAGGGCTGACCCTGGCAATAGCCTCAAAGTGTGTCATCCTATCCCTCTTGCTGACTGCATCGCTCTGAGCAGGAAGTCTGTCCTCTACAAAGGTGTGCAGCTGACTTATTCGTATTTATGACTGAACTCATAATAAGTCACTGATCACAATCTCAAGAATGTGTTTTATCTAACATTTCTGAAAGGAAGAAGTGCTTACTAAAATATGTGCTTCCATCCCTTTCTAGCAAGACAACTCAAAAAGTTTAATCATGGTGGTTGGTACATTTGCTGCTGTGGTAGTGCATAGTTTACCGGTAGCCTAGCCAGGCATTCATTTTTAATTGACCATATAAAATAAATAAGTAATGTGTCCTTGCAGCGGTGTCTTTGACTTCCCATCTCTCAGATCTTCCAGTTTTTGTGTCATAGTGTTTGTGCTCCTCCATCCCTTCATTGAATCTCTACTGTTGAATTCCCTAATGCTAATCTACCTTTTTTGTGGCCGCCACATTGTCTTCACCCTGAACTCTACTATAATAGACCGTCCTCCCATTACCAAGCCCATTACCATCTCCCACCTCGACATTAAAGTCTATTTAAGCTTCTTTCAAGATGTGTTAGCATATAGATGTCCTTTATAAGTCTGTGAATGCCCTTGTCAAACTAATTGCCTTTATAATTGCCTGAAAAGAGTTCACCTACAAGGGAAAGGTCCCCTCTCCCAAACTAGCCCTTATCAGCTCAGATAAACAGAGAAAACCAATTAGCACCCGAGGGGACAATGAAAAACCACCTATTAGGACACAGAGAATGTTCACACAGCATGGAGCTAGGAAGTAACCTGGTTCAGCTTGCTGATTTTGGAAACGGCCTCAGCAGTTACCCAGTCAAGTTGGAAACAACTCAGCTAGGTGCCTGTACAACTACTTGACCTTCTACAACTGCCGCAGACTAGATAAACCACCCAGAAGTCTAACAAACTTGGAATTTGTAAGATTTTTGCGCAATGTGTATTTAAAAACATTGTTTTTTAGCCCTACCTGTATCTATTCCATACAGGGACCAGATTGTGTATCTGAAAAGTACATATATGCCTTATTTTGCCAAAACACATAACTTTAAAGAACTATGATATGCATATCCCAATTTGTACCCTACGTCACGATGCAGTCCTAAATACCTGTGCCCAAAGGATATAAAACCTTGGGATATTTGGCAACGATTGATGATGGGAACGCTATGATTTGAATAATTCTGACTGTGTTGTAAGGTGAGCTTACCAAGCTTGGTGACAGAATAGTCACAAGTAATAAGTGCCATCTGCAAGGAGACCCATCATCTTTTGTATGTATACATTTGGGGTGCACATACTGTATATGGGCCAATCTATCATTAAGAATGATGGGAGATGGATAATCTTCTGGCTGTTGTCCTAAGCTCCTTAAAACTCTGAGTTTAGGCCCACCTTAAAGAAGAACTCCAGGCAATCTAAAAATTAACCCTTGCAGTGGGGCGTCCCCCACACTACAAGGGTTAACTGCTCCTTTTGCTCTAGGGGCTAAAATAAAGAAAATATACTCATCTGATCCTCAGTCTTGCTTGGCTGCTAGACTTGTCTCCCCTATACTTCGCAAGGTTACCCCACAGTAGGCATTTTATGGCCCATTTATGAAAGGCAGGCCATGGAGTGGAGCTTGCAGTGTCCGATGACTGTGAGAGAACACAGGCATGGCTACCAGAGCCAGAGGCAAGATGGAATTTGTAGTTTACCACAGCTGAACTGCCCAGGTTGCCTACCCCTGCAATAGTTTATGAGTTATATGCCAAAAGTTGAGTATGCTTGTATGAGAACAAGGAAAGTGTGAGGCTATTTACACCTAGGCAATCCATGGTGGTCACGCATTAATCCGACATAATGTAGTTATCTGAATGGTCTGCCAATGCACCAAAACAGACAAAAATCAGATAAGCACCATTTTTTACGGTACAGCGCACCACAACGCAAGGTAGTTTATTACCATTGCAATGCATGTGTGTTGGGGGTGCATTGCCTTAGATCAGGTGTGCCCATTAGGTAGATCGCGATCTACCAGTCGATCACAAGGCGAACACAGGTAGATCGCCATCCGCTCACTGACTTAAGCTCCCTCCCACGGTGCTAGTGCGGCTGAATGTGTCAGACACTGCAGATGGCAGGGGCGGGACACCTCTCCCCGTGTGCAGTGTCGGCCAAAGTCGGCCACACAAGCTACGCGGGAGGACAGGACATGAGAGGAGACCTGCTGCTGCAGTGCAAGTATGGAAAGACAGCCAGGAGAGAGAAGAGAGAGCAGAGAGAGAGAAGAGACAACACAGAGAAGTTACCGGAGAGAAGAGACCTCAAAGAGAGAGAGAAGAGACAGCAGAGAGAAGAGACCGCAGAGAGAGAGAAGAAGAAGAGACCGCAGAGATAGAGGGAGAGACAGCAGAGAGAAGAGACCGCAGAGAGAGAGAAGAGACAGCAGAGAGAGAGAAGAGACAGCAGAGAGAGAGGAAGAGACCGCAGAGAGAGAAGAGACAGCAGAGAGAGAAGAGGCAGCAGAGAGAGAGAAGAGGCAGCAGAGGGAGAGAAGAGGCAGCAGAGAGAGAGAAGAGACAGCAGAGAGAAGAGACAGCAGAGAGAAGAGACAGCAGAGAGAGGAGACCGCAGAGAGAAAAGAGACAGCAGAGAGAGAGAGACAGGGGAGAGAGTGCGGGGAACACAAGCCGGCCGGCTCCCTGCGTTCAGGGGCTGGAGGGGGAGTGGCGGTGCATTGAAGTCAATGGCTCCGCAGCCACGCCCCCGCCCACAGTGTGATCGCCTGCACCTGGAATGCAGGCACATTAGTGCCTGTGTTCTGGTCCAGTGCGATCTGTAAAAAATAGTGCTCGCAGGGGGCGCTAGTGAGCAGCCGACTAAGATGGATTCCCGCAACCGCCGCGGCCCACCCGACCGGAACCGAACACCATCTGGATCCCAGGAGGACACAGCGGGATGAGGGTAACGTCGAACACCAGGTCTTTTGTTCCCTGGGAGTAGAGCCTTTCTCTACATTGCTAACATGTTATCTTGAAAAACAAAAACTCAATAAAAAATTTGTGAAAAAAAAAATAAATAGTGCTCGCAGAGAGAGCGTGTGAGAGGCAGTAGTCCCAGTAGAGGTGTTTTTTTATTGGTAGATCTCAGTGAGCTCGTCATTTGAAAAGTAGATGTCCAGACAAAAAAATTGTGGGCACCCCTGCTTTAGATAATTTGCGTTAATCCCAGCCTCATTAACTAATGAGTCATAGACCTGCATCCAGCAAGCAGACAGTCTGCAAAGTCTTATTTCCCATCTTGCGTGCTTATTCCAGGTAAGATAGCTCCTGGTGAAAACACATCGGCATATTAATAGCTCTCTTTCCAGCAATGTACTTTACGCTTTCCTTCCTCTCATACAAGCACACTCAACTTTTGGCCTATCACTCATAAACTATTGTATGCGACAAGCATTGATTTGGAACCAGCCGGTATCAGGTATCTGGGAAATTTGCAACAGATCTCAAGAATGAAGTTAAAAGACACCCAATATGTATCTGTTCTCACATCGCTGAGCCCGTCAACTAAAACAAAACTGGTATGCTGGCCGGCCAGAGGAACATAAATCTCCACTGTGATACTGTTATTTCGGGAGACCTGAGGAGCCCCAGGGGGGCGTTATAATGTTTATTTAAAGGGGGATCCAAAAATATTATTTTAGCAAAGCCTGGGAATAAAATTTAAAAAAGTTCCTTTTTTTAAACAGAAACTCTTTAAGGGACCATTTGCACCTAGGCGGTCCATTGCACTGCAATAATGAATGCATAAAGTCCTGTGCTAACAAGCATTGTGGTAAGGCAGACCCAGGGGTGTCCCTAGCTTTTTTGCCATCTGAGGAGGCGGAGGGTGGGGTGTTGGATGGTGCACAATCAGTGGCGAGGGAGGGGGTAGCCCAGTGGCAACCAGTGATGTCACTGGTTGCCAAGAGCTCGATGGGATACTGGCAAGAGCCTCTCGGGTTACTAAGAGCTGGGTGGGGAGATATACTGCATATGTCCTTTACACATCTCCCCGTCCGGCTCTTAGCAACCTAAAGCGCTCCGGCCAGAGAGGGGACAGCAGGCACACAGCAAACATTGTGCAGCACAGCGACCATGCCACTCAGCCTGCCATCGCACCCCCCTCATGACCATAAGAGATGGCGCCTAAGGCAACAGCCTCAGGATGCCTCATTATAAGGCCAGCTCTGGGCAGCCCATTCATTTGCATGGGCTACCAATGCACCACAATCAGACAAGCACAATTCATTCTAGAGCAATGCACCACAATGCAAAGTAGTGCTTTACTGTTGTGGTGGATTGCAATCTATGTGCATTTGAGGTGCATTGCCTCGGTGTGTTGGGGTGCCATTAAAAATAAAGGCACCACAACCCATTAATGCGTGTAAGGTGTGTTACACAAAATTTCAGTAATGCGCTACAATGGATAGGTGTGAATAGGCCTTTAAAGCAAAACTATATGAAGGGAAATGTTGTAACGGTAAAGTGTACCTATATGATGGGCCCATAGGCAGGGCCGGTTTTTTTTTAAAGTCCCCCCCATACATACACGCATGCAAACAGTCGTCGGGTGCGTATATGTGTGAAAACGACGATTTCGCCCATTACGCTGCACATGTTACATACCGCCGCGAACGTCGGAATGAGAGCAATAATTGTAGGGCTATCAATCACTGATAACACTAATCTGATGAGCGGTAAAAGCTTTTAAAACGTCACCTATGGTCAATTTTGGGCATGGTAATTTTTTGCGATTTTGCGGGTGCGCGCAATTTTAAAGCTTGACATGTTTGGTGTCTATTTACCCGACGTGACCCCGTCTTTTTATATTTTACCAAAAATATGGGTGATAAATGGGTGTGGTTACTGGGGGTGTGACCACTAAAGGGTGTGGCCACTGAGGGGTGTGGTCACTGAGGGGCGCTGTAAAGCTTTCTCGCACAGGGCGCCTAAAGGCCTAAGGCCGGCCCTGCCCATAGGGTGGCGGATCATACCTTTAGCATTACTGCCATGGCCTTTCAAGTGGTGCTAGTAACTTCTCCCCCGAATTACTCTATGGGGAGCATACCCGCCTTCTTCCCCATCCAAGCAAGGCAGTGCCCAATGCCACAGTGACTTATCACTAGCCAAGAGCACTGTCACATGGGGGAGAGGGGGTGCCTAGGCATATATGAATCAGATGGCTGACGCACTTAAAGGTGAGAACAGTAATGCTGCAGGTATCATGTGCCACCTTTCCTGTCGACTAGATAGCAGAGTTTTGGGTTCCATATGCTCTTTTTGGGTACTGGTGCACAGTTTTAAAAAAACTGTTGGTACTTTCCGCTTATGAAGTGCCCATGCTCCTAATAGGGCCACATAGCGTGTTACTAAATGTGACCATTCCGCTTAAGCTCACCACGTACGTTACAATTAGGGATGCACCGATACCGGTTTTTCGGGAATCAAGTACGAGTACCAATATTTTTTTCCCGTTACCGAGTACCAGTGCTTATCAGGAAGTCGGGCCTGTCGTCCAGCCTCCTGATTGGCTGTGAAGCCAGTGTTCTAGCGAAAGAACACCAGCTTTAGAGGCTGCCTGGCTTCTTGATCAATCAGGAAGCCAGGCGGCAAATCATGAGTTGCTTAGCAACACATGAGGTCGGCTTCCTAGCCAATCAGGAAGCCGGGTGGCACATCATGCTTCCTGATTGGCTAGAAAGCCGGCTTCCTTGTTTCTAGGCAGCCTGGCTTCCTGACTAATCAGGAAGCTGGGAGGCGGATCATTATGACTAATCAGGAAGCTGGGAGGCGGATCATTACGTGTCGCCCGGCTTCCTGATTGGTTAGGAAGCCAGGCTGCTTAGCAACATGTGAAGCCGGCTTCCTAGCCAATCAGGAAGCCGGGCGGCTGGTCGTAACCCACCGTCCGGCTTCCTGATTAGAAAGGAAGCCGGCTCCATGCTCCCTCGGCACTGTCGGTTTAGAGGGAGATCTCGCTCTGAACAGAAGTTCCGGTATTGAAGTAAGTATTGGAGCATTTGGGCGAGTATGAGTACCGGCACCGATATCGATACTTGAATCGGTATCGGGGCATCCCTAGTTACAATCTGAACCTACAATCTTCTTTAGATCTTCCAACAACTATGTAGTGTGAGGTCCTGCCTGTGTGAATACAGAGTGATTCGATAGATAAGGTCGGTCATTATATTACATCATTTTGGTAAATAAAATTGATTGCACGGTCAGGTTGTAATGTGTATGGTGACCCTTAGGCAGGAGTAGGCATCTCAGATCCCATGATGCAGCGGGAGATGAATTAGGTTTTTTTGCTTCAGTGTTTTTTTTTTCTGCTCTGTAGAATCTGCTGTGTAGAGAAGAATGAATTAGTGGAGGGCGTGAGCACAAAACATTCCAGTGATGTCAGGTCGGGGCTGTATATGAATTGCTCCTGTGGGAAGCAGGTAACATCAGAGCTGGTTGTATGAAAGTGGAGCTATAATGAACGCTCGCTGCCACCCTGATCCATCAACAGAAACTGTGCACCCACAACCGCTGCTTCTCCTCAGCCGCACACAGAGAAGGGAATTCATCAAAACCGGAGCAAACAAAATATGGAGCAGCTGTGCATGGCAACCAATCAGCTTCCCTCTTTCATTTTCAAATCTTAACTGAACAAACTGAAGAGAGTAGATGATTGGTTGCTCAGCTGCTCAAGCTTTTGTCTGCTCCAGTTTTGATAAATTCCCTCCAGAGAGTGTACGACCTCAGATACAGACATGATATATTCATGTCTGTGCACCATCTCTGTGTGGCTGTTAAAACTGAGGTTGTCCCTCGCAGAGCCTGCCTCTGAACTACGGGTCAACATCTGAACAATGTAACGTTTTCATTGCTTGCTAGAAGCATTGCATGATGGGATATGTAATCTTGACAAATGGAGATTGTATCACATCAAGCAGCAGGCAAAAGGACACAAAGCACACTGGGAAGCCACGATGTGAAGGGCAACATGTGAAGACGGCCGAATAGTAAATTAAGGGAACATGGCATTTGCCCCCTGAGGCAATTTTGTTCGGGGGGGGATGCTGACAGGTAATGTTCACTGGTTCACTTGTTGCTGGGGAGGGGGGCAACGGCGGCTGCATGCTGGACCGCACTGTCAGACTGTCAGCGGTTCTGTCTGGCGCCCCACCCAGCTCACTGATGTCACTGGTTGCCATGAGCTTGACATGATGCAGGCTAAAGCGTCACAGGTTGCTAACAGCTGTCAGCAACCTGGGATGCTGGGGCTGCCCCCCAACGCCCCACCACCACCACCACCCGGCTGCACCCTGACACCCCCCACCACCACCCCCCGGCTGCCTCCTGACGCCCCCCCCACCACCATCACCTGGCTGCCCCCTGACGACCCCCACCACCATCACCCGGCTGCTCCCCAATGAGATGCTGCCTGGGGCAACCTTGTCATTAAAGGAACTGCCCTGGAAGGGAAATCTCTCTCATGAAGCCCCAGATAGTAGTAAAAACCTGGCAGGATATCAAATTCCAAAACTAAAAAGAAGAAAAATTGGCTGAATACAAACTTTAATTTTCTTGATAACTCAGCATTCTGTAATTTTCAGTAACATGCAGCCATGCTCCTGAACACACGGCACAGCCTACGTACTCAGGAAACCCGAAGCCTGTTGTATCATACAAGCCACAAACTATCTTTTGTTGCAACGATAGTACATAAAGAAGTCATTAGCTTGTAGTGACAGAGTCCAGGGGAGGAGGGGGAGGGTAAAAGGGGCTCCCCGCAATGAATCCAAATTACCTTTTTACTAAAACAATGGCGGTCCCATACTTCAGGGACCATGTGACCGGTCTGACGCAATGTTCCTGCGCTACATTTTTATTTTATAGGGTGACCACATTTTGTCATGTTACAAATCACAAAACCTTATCCATCAGAGGAAGAAGCGAAGGTGCCAGGGTCCCTTCCCCTCCCCCCACATTGTCATCCTCTCTACTCCCACCCCTCACCCACCCTCCCAAATTCTTTTTAATTGGCCGCTGTCTGTCTTTGCAGGTTGAAGCAGGACCCATTAAGCTGTATGTGTATTGCATGCTAGGGACTGGATGTCAGTATTAAGTTGTCGGTTCCTGTATTGAACATCAGACACCCTTCGTAAACGTTTGCTTATTGCAGATATAAAATGTATCTAAAGCCAATATTTGATGTTTTAGTTTTGAATGACACATCCCTGCTGTAATGTGCAAACATTACAGCAGGGACATCACTGCAATTTACACCGCCGGGGGGAATGGCGTTGTGCTGGCGGTGCACATTATGGGAGAGGGGGGTTCCATAATGAGCACCCAGCTCACTCATGATGCCATGATGTTCCTAGCAACATGAGACACTTTGGCCCAAAAGGGGGCAACATGTATACCTGCTGCCCCCCCCCCCATGTGACCCAACGAGATGCCGCCTAAGGCAACCACAGATTCCTTTAACCACGTTAAACAGTGTGTATGCATGAATCTCCCGCTGGCTGTGCCGCTGTCAGAGTACCTGAACAGATTGGTTGCAGTCACTATTTGGCTGAAAATGTTCGGCCTGGCTCCTTTAATTTTCTGAACAAAGGATGTTGGGCAGAAGGCTGCCAACAGGGCCACCCACTGAGCAAATTTTAGCCACTTCATCAAGAATAAGGGCCGGTTCACTCCAGCTTCGGTGCATTCCAGCACGATTTGCTGCTGGAACGCACTGGAGGGCATCCCGGCCGGCTTCCTGCATTCAGTGAATCGTGCTGGAACGCACCGGAGCTGGTGTGAACCGGCCTTAAATGGATATAATATATGAAATAAATGGCCCAAAGCCTTTATTGCAAACAAAAGATTGCTTGAGATGGATGAAATGCAATCCGCTGATGGCTGGTTTGCAGATGTTTTATTATAATAGATGAAATATCGGCCTTTGACCAGGAATAAATAAGGTAAGTGCACATGATGGGAGAAGTAGTGCTTTGTTTGCTCGGAAAGAGCACATTCTCCAAGCTTCTTTTATCAGCATGATGACTCTGAGCTGGGGGATCCTCTCCTGTCTCTCGGCAGATCAAAGGCAGCTACTGACAGCAGGGCCCACAGTTCACCGGTCATCTGCATGGCATCTACAACAATACAGGTCATCCAGTCTTGTGATACATTGTAGCAGACATATGGGAAGCCACAGCACTCCGAACATTCCATAGAACTCAAGCAGAACACTGAATTCACTAAGCCAATAAGACATGAAAACTTAAGCTGGTTCTAAAGGCACGACAGACCAAGATAATGTTGTCCGATGTATTTACTAAGCAACACATGAAATGTTCACACGGACATAGAAAGAAAGGCAATTTTAGTATGTAGAGAGCAATTCCTGGCAGCAAGTAAAGTCCATCAGTTACTGTATTTTCATCATTGTATGGGATAATACATAAAAAAAACTACCCTTGCAGTGGGGTTACCTCCTCCCCATTGCAATGGTCATTAAAGGAGAACTATGGGGTTAGGGCTTTTCCCCATAGTTCTCCTTAGGGTAACGGGAGGACATAAACTAGCATCCTCCCGCCCCCCTAAGCTCAGTAAAACGCGAGCTACAACTCGCAGTATACTGAGCCGCCGCAGTATACCGCAAGCTAGTGCTCGCGGTATACTGAGACGCCGCAGCTGAAGCGGATCCCGACAATTATGTCCGGATCCGCCCAGCTGCGTGAGTGACAGCTGGCTCTGCCTATTGAGAGGCAGAGTCAGCTGTACTCGCCCCCTCCCCCATCCGTTCCGCCAGTCTGCGCTGGAGGATCAGAGCGGGGAGGGGGGAATCCAGCCCCACCCATGTCACGGCAGAGAGCTGTGAAAGGATCCAGAAGTGAGCAAACGCCGGTATGTGTTCGCTCACCTCCCGATCTACTGAGCCGACCTGTGACAGTCTCATTGTCACAGGTCGGCTAGAACTATGAGGTGAGTGAAAAGCACTCATCTCATAGTTCTCCTTTAATGTCTAGGAGGGATGTGTAAAGGACTTTTACTTACCCGATCCCCTCTCCCCTTATAGTCAGTGCTGGACTCTTTATCCTCCGCTCCAGCTGGTGTACTATCCCTTGGCATCCTCACGTATACTGCATTGCCATAGGCCCTGCAGTAGACGTGATGACATCAGTGGAGCGGAGCGCAGAGGGAAAGAGGCTGTGGGTGCGGGATTTGCGGTTTGCGGGAGCTGGGAGCAGGTAAGAAAAAGTCCTTTATAGAATAGACAAAAACGAGCAGTTAACCCTTGAACTGTGAGGGTAGCCCCACTGCAAGGGTAGCTTTTATATATTTGAATAATAGTATTTAATGTATGGTAGTATTTTACACATGTCTTTATTTATATTTTCTCCACAATATCATGCAGACCAAGCTGTCCAGGAAAAGTGCTCATGCCAGGGGTCAAACCATAACACTGCCAGGGATGTAGGAGCATCTCCAAAATACACCCTTTCCTCAGCAATGAAACCACAAAGCTACTCCTCCACTCACTTGTTATCTCTCGTCTCAACTATTGTAACTCCCTCCTCATTGGCCTACCTCTACACAGGCTATCCCCCCTTCAGTCTATCATGAAGCACTTATTGGCCAGAAAATGTGACAGTAACCTCACTAGCAAATAGAGAGGTGCAGGAAGGGGCGGGCTTCATGCAGCCCCCTGGCCACACAGCATCATGGGTTGCTAGGACACTGTCGGTTGCGCAGCGTTATTAGTTGCTAGGACTCTGACAGCAGCCTAACAACCAATGATGCTATGCAGCCAACCGCATCCTAGCAACCAATGATGCTATGCAGCCAACAGCATCCTAGCAACCAATGACACTGTGCAGCCGGGGAGATGAATAGGCACTGAAGATGTAGTGTCCAGTATGTGCACTGTGGCCTCAATGCCGCCCACCTAATTGTGACATATTCATGCACATACTTCCATGTTGTGACTTTTGTCGCACTAACTTTAATGAATTTCCACTCTTCCACTCTTTATGATTTCCAGGGAAGATGTCTACAACCAATATGTATTATCTTATCGAGATCAGACTCACTGACCAATGAGCTAATTGATTTCTCCATCTTAGTCCCTGTTCAAACCTAGGCATACCGCGAACAAGCATCACATTCACACGCATTTGTTTTTTCTCGTGTTTGCCATGTGTCCCCATTGATTTCAATGGTTGCTGCACGTGCAACAGGCATGGGAAAGTAACTCATGTAGCAGATTCTACTACATGCGTCCCGTGCGTTTTCCCGGCTGCATTTGGGGAGCAATGGCACTGCAAGCACGCTGCACGTTTGTACATGTTCCGTGATCACGCGTCAAAGGGCATGTTTTTTTCCCCATGTTTGATGCATGTTCATGGAATGCCTTAGGTGTGAACGCGGACTTAACATGTATGTCAAGCAAAACTTTCCATTTGATTGGAAATGGTTAGAATTCCTCTCAGGTTTTTACTGTCATTTGGGACTCCATTAGAGAGATTTACTCTAACTTGCTGTGCTGGGGTTCACTAGACAGGAAGTGAGAGTAAAATCTTCAATAAGGACACAGACAGAAATAGAAAAAAATCTAACAGGGGTCCTGAAGTTAGAGAGATCAACTTACTTCCTGTCTGGTAAAGTGTTGTCAGCAGGAAAGGAAGTGAGGGTACATCTCGCTAACAAAGCCCGGGATAGCAGTAAAAACCCAACAATGCCTCTAACCCTTCCCCACACTATCAAAAACTAAGAAAAAAACAGTTTTGGCTGGACATACACTTTAACCAGTCAACGTTACCATGGGCTATGCACAAATTTTACCCAAGACAGACTCCTTCTCTCTCCTTCTTTCAGTGCTGAATAGGGGCTCCATGAAAAGACTAAGATTTCCAGTCCGGCCTCTGTCCCTTGTGGCCGGCCTACGGGCTATGATTATTTACAAATCCCGTATTCTAAACTTTTGCTTCCTTTCAGAGCACCTTCTTTTTAAATTCCTAAGCAAAGGCACATCTCCCTGCAAAATGCAAATGCTGTATCGTCCAGGGAAAAAAAAAGCCCAGTAATAGGCTTATTGTTTGCTGCATGTTGTTGTGATGCTTGGGAACTGCTATTTCCCTTGCAAATAGGTTCCCTTTGGAAATGGATAATACGTTTTGTAGCTGTCAGTGCATAGTCTCCTGAGAGGGTCTCAGTGCCGGGAAATGGGGTCTCGCTGGAGGCATTAAGGGTAATGACATAATGAACTGTGTGAAGATTATTCCGCTCTATTATAATTATCTACACCTCAGCTCTGTCATCTGACTCTACATTCCGTGTTTTCAGACATCACTGGAACAGCAAAATGTCCCATTTTATTTTATTTTTTTTAATTCTTTATTTTGAGTTTTGCATATAACAAAAAGAAAGAGGTACAATAACATACAAAACAGAATATAAAACAGAATTTTCTCCATTGCATGAGTATACAGTGGGGCAAAAAAGTATTTAGTCAGCCACCAATTGTGCAAGTTCTCCCACTTAAAAAGATGAGAGAGGCCTGTATTTGGCATCATAGGTAGACCTCAACTATGAGAGACAAAATGAGAAAACAAATCCAGACAAATCACATTGGCTGATTTGGAACAAATCAGCCAATGTGGCTGGCATCCTCTAAGTCTAAGGGGTGCCTCGAAATTTGGTCACCAGCACCTTAGAAACAAAAGACACTGATCCAGGGAAGGTGGGGCCCATTCAGAAAAAGATGGACATTTTCCTCTGTCCAGGTCTGCTCCTGCCCTCTGCCATGCTGCTGCAGATGTGGCTTCTAGTGTGATGGTAGGACTCTGATGTGAAGGGAGGCTATGATGTGAAACAGGAAATTCTGATGTGATAGGAGGGGGATCCTAGTGTAAAGGGGGGCTCTGATGTAAAGGGGGACTTTGATGTGAAGGGAAGAACGCCACTTTTTTCTTATATTATGATTATGATATAGATGCTAGAACGCCTACTGCAAACTTCTTTCAACTACAAGCAGGGTTAATTTAATAATTTCAGTGCTGGCCGAGATGACTAGAAGTTCTGAAGGCAATAGATCTACACAACAAAGAGAGCTAAAGAAATCCCCTTACTGCACAGCCTGCAAAAGGGATCTGTGACCAGTGACGGAGATTCTGAAGTCTCCTTCTGCACTATAACATCAGCTCTTCTTGATTGGAAATGTCACAGTGGGTATGGGGTCAGTGTCAAGAGCAAACAGAGTAATTCTTAATAATAATGTGATGGATATGTGTTATCCTCACATGTACACAGATTTTCTACATTTAAATTGCCTCAACATAACCCCTCCTTCCCAGGCCCCATAGCAGCCACGTGGGTTGCTATGGCTATTAATGTCCAAGTCTCATCACACTACTGACCGGTAAGTCCCTTTGGAATGGGTGGGTGCAGCAGTGACAAATGTCACTGGCACTCCAGTATGCTGGTCAATACACCTTTATTGCATGCTCAGTATCACATAACACAATGTTTCTGGGCCACACAGGGTACCCTTCATCAAGCATCACTGTTTTGCCTGATGAAGAGGATCCTGCATGGCCCCGACATGTCATGTTAAGTAATACGAAGCATGAGTCAATAAAGGCGTATTGATGAGCATACCGGAGTGCAAGTGACCCCTTCTTTTCTTGTTTGCTATTACTATAGTTACTCCGCTGAATAAAGCTTTCCTTATACTCGTCATTCTTCATTCAGTGACAGATTCCAAAACTTGATTCATTTTTTATGCAAAATGTTCATTTCTAGTTTTTCTAAATAAACTACAGACATGTTTTCCACCAATGTGCTTTGTAAACCATGTGATCACACATCCCATTCCACTCTTTCCCTATCAAGTATAGTGCGGCTTATCTTTTTAACACCCCAGTGCGTGCACACCTGACAGTTACCTAAACAATGCTTTGTGGAACATCCTTGCAGATTTAAAGATTGCTGACAGTGATACAGAATGAGAGATTAGAGGTTAGAGCACCTGTGCAAATTGCCAAAAGCATACATTCAAGTCATTTTTATTGTGGTTAAAATGGGGATAATAGTATCAGGGTTTAAAGTGAAGTTTTCCTATGAAGACTACTTCAAAAAGGTGGCAAGCATGGATGAATGTGAGTTACTTGTCTGATAATACAAAAGAAGCAGGGAAGGAATGAGCCGGGTGCTTGCCACTGGGAGCACATCCACGCTCCAATATGAGCCCATACCAACAGATGAAAAGCTGGCCACACAGTGGATTCTGCTGGGATAGTTTATTGAAGCTTGTATCACATCACTGTTGTACGTCCCATGTTGTGCCCTTTGTGACATGTTTCATCCAAACGCAGGCTTAGTCAAAAAGATCTTTATGACCAATTCTTTAATTGGGTAAAACGTGTCCGGGGGTTGAACCTTGGGCAGGACACCCGTGATGTGGTACAAGCATCAATATACTATCCTAGCGGAATCTGGCGTGTGGCCAGCTTTTCTTCTGTTTGTATGGGTCCTTTTGGAAATATTGCATTTGTGTACACAGATCTCAGTAACATAAAACAACTAATAGTGTTCAGAGTAAACCAGCATTTCATAAAAATAATTTAATCTATAAATGAGGTTGTTTCCTATGTACCATGAAATGCAAGAACGTACCTTAGTCCCCTTTTATTGGGGAACCCCAAAACAGTTTGGCATTTGGAATATACAGGTGAAACTCGAATAATTAGAATATCGTGCAAAGTTCCTTTATTTCACTAATGCAACTTAAAAGGTGAAACTAATATATGAGATAGACTCATTACATGCAAAGCAAGACAATTCAAGCCGTGATTTGTCATAATTGTGATGATTATGGCTTACAGCTCATGAAAACCCCAAGAACCCCAAATCCACAACCTCAAAAAAGTAGATTATTACATGCAATCAATAAAACAAGGATTGTACATAGAACAATATCGGACCTCTGAAAAGTACAAGCATGCATATGTACTCAGTACTTGGTTTGGGCCCCTTTTGCAGCACTTACTGCAATTACTTTTGCATGATATTCTAATTATTCGAGTTTCACCTGTATAGTAGGAAAAGAAGGCATTCCCTCCTCCCCTTTCCCATAATGCAGTACTCCAAGCATATTTAGAGGAAGGGCATTCTAAGAATATGCAAATGCTGACTTTCAGAAAGTCAATGTTTGTGCAAGGCATTTAACGAGTCTGCAATAGTGCTTCTAAGTGGTTTTCAGTTTTGATGTGTAGGGGCTTGCTGTGACCCCAGTGCGCCTGAGTTCACCCAAGCCCACACAAAACTGTAACTGACACCCCCCCCCCCCCCCCTCCGCCTCCCCCCCCCCCCTCTTCCTGGCCCAATCAATTGCAGCAGGGGCATTCCACACTCTATTGTGATCTGTAGCTATGAGGTGAGGACTGCCCCTGCCACAACCTATTGAACAGGGAGGTGTGTGTGTTAGGCTCTGTTCACACCGTGACGCACGTTTTTACCGCGATTCGCGGTAAAAAAACGTGCAACAAACGCGCGTTTCCAAGGGCTACTTGGCTGTATCCCAATAGACATGCGGGACAAAAACGCCGCAAAGAAGCTCATGTACCTTTTCAGGCGTAGGCCGTTTTTTAGCGCGTTCAGACGGGCTGAAATACGGCAAGGTGTGAACCATACCCATAGGAAACAATGGGATTTTCATGTTTGAGCGTTTTGTAGAGCGTTCGAAGAGCGTTGAACGCGCTACAAAACGTACAGCTGTGAACCAGGCCTTAGTCACAATTACAGGTATGCTCTTGCAACTAAAGGTGCATTCTCTACATGCTCACTTAGTTCAAATATACTTTTTTTTTAACATAGGTGTACTTTAGGATGGCTGTCTCTTAGTATTTATCTGGCCCCAGTAAACATTACACAACAGTTTTAGTCTATCATTTAGGTATTTAAGCACCAGACCAAATAACCAGTTTCAGACCAAATAACCAGTTTGTGTATCTTTATACAGTCCTCTGCTGCCTACATAACACTATATTATTAGACCAATAAATAGACAATTAGACACTATTACTTATTGGTTTACACCATAACAGGTAATATTAATTTACTGTATGTTTCCAATGTGCATTACATGACTTGAAAGCCCTGTACCCATAATGTTACACCATCAATATAGAACATCACTTACATAAGTTGGGGTGTATTTGGAGACAACTTGATGATGACTGAAGATAGATAGATAGATAGATAGATAGATAGATAGATAGATAGATAGATAGATAGAAAGATAGGATAGAAAAAATGACGACCACCATAAATATGGTTGGCACTTTCAATTCCCACCAAAGTCACTGTTAGTGTATATGTTCTTCCTATGTTATTATGGATTGTCCCCATAGTTCAAAAACATACCGAGAGGTTAATTGGCTTCCACCCAAACTAGCCATATGCTGTATGTGTATGAGTGAGGTAGGGACAATAATACCTTTGGCAGTAGGGATGGACATTAATGGTTCAATGCTCTCTGTAAACATCTGTAGAATATCATGGCACCATATGAATGAGTTAAAGAGATAATGAGACAATTGGTTAGAAGCACCAGTCTCCCCATGCTGGTACTGGGAGCTATATATATGAAAATGATTCCCATCGCTTCCAATATTTCTACTTTATTAAACATTGCCATTACACCATAAGCACATTTTCTGTCAATGTGAACCTATCCTATAATGGAATTAGAGGTAAAAACTAAAGAAAACCTAAATATATATATGACCAAGCTAACACAGGCAGCCCACTTGTTATGTATCGCTCAGCTTGGGCTGGTTTCAACCCTTCCATTTTTGCCCGATGCATATTCCATTGAAATCAATGAACATCAATGGGCATCAAAGCGCACATCAACACCCCTCATGTTGCACGGTAATACATTGACATAGACTATGACACACATTGATGTGCAATGTAAACTGCATTGCAACATGCATTAAAATGCATGGCAATGTGTGTTGACATGCGTTTTCATGCCCTATCCATTGATTTCAGGTATAAATTGCACTGAAACGCAAAGGTGCGAATGGGCCCTTAGGAATGTGTGTTCATGTTCACGAACCGAGGACCCCAATCACAGATCTCAGTAAGATATTAATTTGCCAGTTTGAAAAGATTTACAGTTGCGTATAGAGGACCAATCTTTATTGATTAATCTAATTATATCCAGTGGGATGGTAATCATATGGCTGTTGGCTAAACTGGGGAAAGAATTAACCAATCAAAATCTTATTGTGTATGCCCACATGCCACATCACATGACCACCATAACAGATACACCATGTGTATTCCCACATGCCACATCACATGACCACCGTAACAGATACGCCACACAGGTAGGTTGGCACCAGAGGTTCATAACCAGTATAGAAATTTTAAATACAGAGTCTGCAGCCACTAGGAAATGGTAAGAAGGAAATAAGTTGCTGGAAAGTTTTCCAACAGATGCAGAATTACAGTAACTAGACACAATACGGTTGTTTTACTGCCATCACTTAGCCCGGTGAAGCTGTGTTCAGTTTAAATACTCAATCACATGAAGTTGGATTTAAACAATAAATAGGAATTTCCTTTGCGCATGATTGGATCATTGAGCTTTCCTGGGCTCAGTAAACATTGTGCTCCTTTAGGAAATCCAGCCTAGTGCATTGTGATGTTAAAGGAAATCCCCTTCCCTCAAGAGGGACTGCAAAGAGAAAGAACCTGAGCACGTTTCCTACCTGAAAACTCGGATGAAGTTGCTGCCAAGTTGCCTAAAGCTGCAATGTATATTATCCCCAAAGCACCATAAGAAATGTGAGTCGTCCCATAGATTCCCATCCTTAGCAGATCACAGTCTGGCTTGTTCAGAGCAATGTTGTCCTACTCCTGAGATGGTGCATGCACTGTGCTAGTCCCATTGCTCAGGGCACAGGAACATTCAATCTCCTTCCCTGGGAGGCAATGAATGGATCAGACACAGACAGTGCTGAAACTGTAGCAGCAGGCTCACATCTACCTGTAGGGACAGGCTCTCTGCTGGGTCCTAGCACCAGCCAACCCTACTGCATTTATTCCCCGTGACAGGTCTTTGTGTCACAGTTGGTGGCCAGCTGTCTCTAGAGCAGCCTTTTCAACTTTTTTAACATGGAGGAACCCATGAAATAGCTTTCAGGTTTCAGGGAGTCCCTGACAACAATTATATATCTATAAACTCACAGTACATTAGTGTGTTGGTCCATGGGAAGAATGCTCCTTACATCAGTGGTCAGTGGGAAGAATGTTCCTTACATCAGTGGCCAGTGAGAAGAATGCCCTCCTAACAGATAGCTAAAAAGATCATTAGTATCAGTGGTTATCCGTGATGGACTACAATCTCAGTTTAGTTTACTCATTTGTATAGAGATTGTAGTCCATCCCGGGAGTGAGCTTGGAGCGGTGACTACTTTACAGCACACACAGGGACCATGGGGAACAAAAGTAACCCCCCTCCAGAAGGAAGGACAGTGTCCGCACCAATTCAGAGATGATTTGAGGACCTACAGCCGAGTGATACACAAATAAGATACATTCTTGGTAATAGCTAAGGTACTTGAATGCATTTTGAAGATTTAACTCCTGATTTAATGTCACTCTAAGGAACCTCTAGCTACCTCTGGAGGAACCCCATAGGTTCCATGGAACCCTAGTTGAGCAAGGCAGCTCTAGAGAGTTCCAGGTTTTCCCTTTTCCTGGGAATGCTAGTTTGTACATACCAACCTCAAAGTGCCCACGCAATCTTATTTTGTACTCCTAAAGGGGTCCATCCACCCAAAAGTGATATTTTAGCTAGGCGTGGAGCATGCTGTAAGAGTCAACCCCTTGAATTTATTTAGTCCTAAATTATCTTAATATTGAGATCTCCCTGCCATAAATTTCCAAATCTGTTTCTGACCACCTCAGTGTGTGCCAGCTCCTTCTGTTACGTTATCCATTATATAAAATATATGAAAAACCCAGCAGCCAATGGCCACAGCAAGTATCCAGACCTGGGAATTCCCCTTCCTTCCTTCTTTTTTTTCCCCTTCCCTTTTTTCTTTCTTTCTACCTACCTTCCTTCCATCCAATCCTTTCTTCCCCCTTTCTTTCTTCCATTCCATTTCTCTTTCTTTGTTTTTTTCTTTCTTACCTATCTTCCTTATCCCTCTATTCATTTCCCCCCTTCCTTACTTCCTTCCTTCCATTCCATTTCCCCCTTCCTTCCATCATTCCTTCCATCCATTCTTTTTCCCCTTCCTTCCATCCTTCCCCATCATTCCTTTAATTCGTTTTGCTTGTTTACAGATAATTCCCACCACGTATCACTTAGAACATATTCTATGTTAATAATAATAATCTACCGTGTTTCCCCGAAAATAAGACAGTGTCTTATTTTTTTTTTTGCACGAAATAAGACACTAGGTCTTATTTTCGGGGGATGTCTTACTTTCGGGGAAACACGGTATTATTTAATATCTCATCATAAATACATTTGTTTTTCATTTTCTGCACTGTGCTGGCAGATCTCATTATCAGTTGTAAACTAGATTTGAACACTGTCTGTCCTAACAAAGAACTAAAGACTTAGGGGTTATTCACAAAGCTGCCGAAGGCAAGCCGAGTGAATGACCCAGCCGAAGCCGTACATCGACTGAAATCAGTCATACATCGACTTCAACTCAGCTGATCCAACATCTCGATCAGCTGAGCCGAAGCTCCGGCATCTCACTTGCTGCCGTTCGCCCCATTCTCAAAGAGGCCTAACGGCAGTAAGTGAGTAGCCGAATGCCGCCAAGCAGAATAGAAAATAAGTGGGGGGGGGGGGGGGGGGGAAAAAAATTTTTTTTTTTTTTAAATCACCCAAAAGAAAAAAAAAAAAAAGGGGGGGGGGGGGGAGGAGTAAAAAAATTATTTTTAAAATGTAAATAAATTGGAAAATTAAAAAATTAGTAAACATATTCTAAAGAAAAAAAATGATAATAAAGATTTTTTAAACAAACGGGCGGAGCTAGCCATGACAGCTAGCTCCGCCCAATTGCTTTCTATAGGCCGGCACTTGCCAGAGTCTTCTAGCAGGTCCCGGCCAATAAATAACAACTGAGCAGAGGCGGCTGTGACGCCACGGCCGGTTCCACCCAGTTGTTACTTTTTAATGACAGATCAGCGTCCCCAGGTCATTTGGGGGATGCTGATCTGTCATTGCAACTGGGCGGAGCGAGCCGAACGGCCGGCCTTTAGCACGGCTGAGCAGCTCGACCGCCTTTAGCTGCTGTACGGGCTATTGTGAATAGCCTGTATAGCAGCCCTTCGGTGCTCCGGCGGCCGAAAACAGCCGAAGGATCAGCCAAAGCTACGGCTGTAACATTCGGCTCAATAGTGAACAATCCCCTTAGAAGCATTGCATGTTAACCACTTGAAGTCAGCGGTGTTAAACCTCCTTATCATCCAGGCCATTTTTCAGTATTCAGCGCAGCGGTACTTTGACTTTGGCTATATGTGAAACAGCCGGTAACGGCTCTCTGCAGTGCACAGGTTTTTTCTGCCCGTGCGCGCACGCTAGGGGGCGGGCGCAAGCAGAAAAAAAAATGCACCGATACCAGTTCAGATACCAGTGCCGATACTTGGCATTTTCATGAGAACTACCAGGGTTGCAGAGGATTGCAGCTGGGACCTGGCTCTGGCGCTCCACCACTGTCCTGAAATCATTCGTTTGTATTGTTTTAGAAAAACTGTCACATGACAATAAACAAAAATGTATCAGTACCTGTATCTGTGATGACTTGGACAAGTATCAGTATTTGTACTTGAAAAACTGGTATCGGTTACAGCAGAGATGTACAAATCCCAGGAGCTCCGTGTGCTCCTTACAAATGACAGCGGCCTCCTAACTTTTAAATGTTTCTCTAGTCTAGTCCTGGAGCTGGAAAAGTATCTGTACATGTACTTGTACCGAGTACAGTACTTGGTATCGGTGCATCTCTATTTTTCGGTACGCTGTGTGAATGGGAACATATAACAAACATATAGGGGGGTTCTCAAATTTGAGTGAAAAAGTGGAAATACACTTGAGGTCAATCTGTGTGCTTCTCACATTGTGCGAATGGTGAAATCCTCTTATGGAAAGGTGAGATCAAGAATGCCCTAGAGAGCTGGGGGTTTAGGCTTTTGGCGTTACCATTAATATGACATAACATATTAAATTTTTTTCTTTTTTTTCGAAAAATTTTGCCGCTTTTGTCAGGACCACAGGAATGGCTTTTCTAGAGAAGTTATCCCGAGCAGCAGGTGACTAGTTTTTTGAGAAGCTTCAAGAACATCGGCCACCTCAGGGGTTCTCTGAAGCTGCTGACTTCTCCCCGTCCAAGTAGATGACCTCCATTAATTATCATCATCAGCGATAAATGTGGAACATTCTTTGAAATGGGAGAGCAAAAGAAAGAGGGGGGGGGGGGAGTAAAGAATGGAAAAGGGAATATATTTATATCTACACCAAACACAAAAAAGATAACAATAATATTCAAAATTGAAAAAAAAATAATGAAAGGGGCAAATATGTTGTATTTCCTTTGGGACCTACGTGTGCATGTTTTAATGTACATCAGCATTTGTTACAATGAACATTAGCATGCGGTGGCACATGCACATCTTTTTTTCTATGGGCCTTTAGGGCCTATTGACACTGTTGTGTTTTAATGCACGCGTTCTGATGTGATAAAACGTATGTGTTGTTGTTCCCCATAAATAGAGCAGTGTCTGTTCACTTCTTGAGTGTTTTTAAAAGTATGACATATCCGTTTTCTCCTTCTTTTAGTGTGCTGGGGCACCCAGAAGTCAAGGACAATGCACCAAAATAGGTAATAAATAAATGGTCTATTCACTATAAATACTAATTTTTAAAAACTAATTGTAAAGTATATTGATATTATTAAGACCTCCATGACTTCTCCAGAGCCTCTCCCCTCCTCTGGAACTCCCAACCACAACCTCTGGCTATCTCCTACTTTGTCTGCCTTTAGGCGATCCCTGAAACCTCACCTCTTCAGGGAAGTCTATCCCACCTCCTCTTAAAATTTGTACATCTACTCCTTCAATCAGCTCATCCCTCAAGATGTCACCTTCTGTATCACTTGCCACTCCTTGTAGATTGTAAGCTCTCACGAGCAGGGTCCTTCTAATCCTTTGTTATGGTATTGTATTGTAATTGTACTCTCTCTCCGTATGTTGTAACGTGCTGCACAAACTGTTGGCACTATATAAATAATACTAATAATGATGATAATTATATATACCGTGTTTCCCCGAATGTTGAAAGCGAAGGGCACTTTTTACGGCTCATGAAAAATATCAATTTATGATATGTCACCTGATAAATAAAAAAAAAATTATAAAAACTTGCAATCCAGAATTACGGAGAAATTGTACCTAAAATCACTGCTAGAGCTGAGGTACTTTGAACTGCTAATTCGGCTACCCGTGGCAGTAAAAGAGTTAAAAGGCCACCCAGCCTACCAAGTGACACTCCACTCCCCAGTAGGATGGAGCATGCGGACATGAATGGGTGAGCTAAGCCCTTCCCCCACTTCTACACATTCCCTCCCTGCAGGAGGTCCAACTGGCATGCATGGAGTTAATTACGCACAAAGGACTTTTTTTTTTTGTTCCCTCGGTGTGTACATTCGAGTAGGAAATAGTTTTTCCCAAACTTCCCGATTAAAGGAATGCATTGAATTTTTTATTATGTATTTTATGCGTCGCAGTCTAGGTGGGCATCAAGGTTGAAGTGAGTGAGCAGAAATCTTTGATAAATAGCAGATATTCCTCCATGACACCCAATAATGAGATCCTCATAGCAGATGGGAGGCAGAGAAGACATTCCTTTATGTCAATAGATTACTTCGGTGACCCGGCTACAAAAAAGCAACAAAATATGAGGAAGGAGAAAACTGAATGAAGATTTATTATGCGGGGATGGACAATGCCTCATGGGATTTGTAGTCCCACAACAGCTGGAGGACCAGAGTTTGCCTACGCCTGCCATAGTCAGTAGACCTATATTCACATGTTCCCTGTGCTGGAGCCCACCCCTGGTCTAAAGTCATTACAAATTACAGCAGATGTAAAGCCGATCACTGAAATCTCATACGACCTTTAAAAATCATTTTCATCTTTTCAAATCTTCCAAAAAAAAAAAACCCCACTGTGCTGATCCTGCCATGGACGTCTTTTCATTTGTGCTCATGAGTTGTCACCCTGTCAGGCCCGGCTTCCAATTGGGATTAAAAGGCACCATTTCCATGCACATTACGCAGGCACAGCCAGCGGTCACCATGAGAAATGCTATGCCGCCATCGCTGGCTTTGTAGTCTTCTCTGTAGCACTGTTAGTGAATAGGAAGTTCCTTCCATGTATATGGCTGCCACCTTTTCTTCAAGTGAAACCCAAACACTCTAGCGCTACGCGACAATTTTTTTTGGGGGGATATACAGGAGAGAGCGAGGATCCGGGAGAGATAATGAGGACAGGCACCCAGGAGAGAGAGTGAGGAGAGGCAGCCAGGAGAGCGAGGAGAGACAGCCAGGAAAGAGAGAGAGCCAGGAGGGAGATAAGAGAGAACCAGGAAAGAGAGGAGAGAGAGAGAGAGGAGAGACAGCCAACAGAGAGAGAGGAGAGACAGCCAGGGGAGAGAGCAAAGAAAAAGCCAGGAGAGAAAGCAAGGAGAGACAGCCAAAACGAGCGAGGAGAGACAGCCAGGGGAGAGAGCGAGGAGACAGCCAGGGGAGAGAGCGAGGAGAGAGCAAGGAAAGACAGCCAGGAGCGAGAGGAGAGACAGCCAGGGGAGAGAGCGAGGAGAGACAGCCAGGGGAGAGAGCGAGGAGAGACAGCCAGGGGAGAGAGCTAGGACAGACAGCCAGGGGAGAGAGGAGCGAGAGGGGGGGCAGCTAGAGAGCTAGGAGAGACAGTCAGGAGAGAGAGTGAGGAGAGACAGCCAGGGGAGAGAGCTAGGAGAGACAGCCAGGGGAAAGAGCAAGGAGAGACAGCCAGGAGGGAGAGCGAGGAGAGACAGCTAAGGGAGAGAGCGAGGAGAGACAGCCAGGAGAGAGAGTAAGGAGAGACAGCCAGGAGAGAGAGCGAGAAAGTCAGGAGAGTGAGGAGAGACAGCGAGCAACACATCTGCTTGAAGCAGAACCCCTGTGCCCTTTAAGACTTATCTGCAACCTGTGTTACACACACCTCCTTGCTCCCCGAGTTCCACCATCCCTCCGTGTCCTGTGCACCTTCCATGCACTGAAGTTGGATAATGGTGAGCAAACTTCAGCTCCTCCAGCTGTTGTGGAACTACACATCCCATGAGACATTGCAAGATTTTCACAGTCACAGGCATGGTTCCCAGAGACAGATCCATCATGGGATTTGTAGTTTCATCACAGCCAGAGTTTTCCCACTCCTGCTGTAAGGGATAGTAGTCGCGCTTTAAGTACCCCATTTTCACTGGAGGTTAAACTAGCAGTACAAATAATTTTGACCTCACATAGAGTGAAGCACAAATACGAATTTTATGATATTTCCCGCGGATTTGAGTTATTTTTATGCTCCGTGGAGTAATTAAAGATTTGTTGTTGGATTTTATTGCAGAAATGAGCTTAGCAGAGACTCCATAGTGAACCACAGCGTCTGCGAGGTTACATGGTAAATAATAATTACCCTAAACCCATAAGTGGGACTGACGTTTCATTGCAGAGACAACTTTTCACCTGACAATTTTTAACACATTCCACACCGGAGTGATAGGAGAGGGCGGAAGCTATGTGATGAATGAGACCCGAAGGGCTTTAATGGCTTATGGTCCTCAAATAATTGGAGTCACAGCTGATCACATGTGCATCACAATGGCAACTGCAATCCAAATAGAGGCCAAGATGGCACCTGTGAAATGGATCTGAACCACAACTGGGTTCACACAAGATGTCTGCTGCTGTTTCTAATTATTTTGTGTACGGTGCACCGGAGAGAAATCACAAACTCAGGATTAAGGTTTATGACGCATCTACTTTATTCAGGGCGGTTTCTCTCCTTTATACACAGATAACAGGAGAGTGTTCGTCACACATATGCCCACCTCTGTTATTATACTATTGGGCAAACTAGAGGAACTGTTAGTTAAAGTCTCGTGTCTCTCGCTAATTGGTTAGTCAAAGATATCTTCTGCTTGTAGCATCCTCCCTCGGCATTCCTCCGATGTGTCCTTGGCGCGCTCCCGAATACAGGATATCTCTCTTGGTTACGCATAGCAACGCTAAAAGCTGAGTAAGGAAAGTCACAAAGCTAGGAAGCAAATTAAACTAATTCAAAACAATTTAAAACATAGAAAAGGACATTTTCTTGATCCATATTCCTTCACACCTGCCCTGGCTGTAAAGGATAGGAGGGTGCAGTTCTGCTTTATAGTGGAACTGAACCCAAAACTTTTTTTGGTAGTTTTGGATAGAGTAAAAAAAGTGTTATAACCCCCCCTTTCTGCCATTTGATGGATATATGATGGATCTTACATTCATAGAGACTTGAGGTCATCGGGAATGAAAGCCAGGCCGCATCCAAACATTAGTTGCTACCAGAACAGGAATAGAAAGAAAATCGTCCAAAGGCAAATGTCTAAAAGGGGACACTGGAAAGATATACACTCACTTCCTGTGTTAGTCTACAGGACAGGAAGTGAAGGGAAATCTCCCTACTAGACACAGATGGCTAAAAAATTCATGCAGTGCCGTCCGTCCGTTTTTTTACTACGGGCGGACGGCAAGAGGTTAACCCTTCCCTATTCTATCCAAAATGAAACATATAGGGGTAATTCAATAAAGAGCTGAAGGATCCAACCGTAGCCTCGGCTGATCCCTCGTCTCTCTTCGGCCGCCGGAGAACTGAAGGGCTGCTGTACGGGCTATGCAGAGCATGTTCGGCTGACCGAAGGCAGCTAATGTACGGCTGAAATCAGCTGTACTTAGCTGGAGTGAATAGCCGAACGTTGTTCGGCACACTTCACTTCGGCTGGGTTATTCACTCGGCAGCCTCGGCAGCTTTGTGAATAACCCCCATAGTTTGGCTTTAGGCATACTTTAACTGCAGTGCCCCCTAGTGTTGAAACATGCAATCACAGGAGCATAGCCATTACGGCCAACTATATCAGTGGTAGGCTAACTCCGGCACTCAAACTGTGGTGAAACTACAAATCCCATCATGTATATGTCTCTGGGAGACATACCTGTGGCTGCCAGAGTCTGGCAATGCCTAATGGGATTTAAAAGTTGCACCACAGCTGGAGGGACGGAATTTGCCTACCCCTTAATGTTTGTAAAAGCCTGGGGTAACTCCAGGCACATTTGCCTGCCTACCTACATTCGCCCCGCATCTGCTGGCAAAATGTGCTGGCATCTATAAAAGTGGCCATTGCACACAAATAAAGGAATTGCACAAATCTTCTGTAATTGTGCGGCTCGAGGCAAAAGCACTGTTCAAATGATGTTACACAAAGATAGATATTTTGACCAGGCAGTGTTTGTATCTGGATGGCCAGACAATATAAATTGTTAACTACAAGCTTTCCTGTGAAGAAAAAAACACTATTAAAAGGTGACTTTCTGTCATGTGCTCAGGAGCAGGGCCACCCCTATAATGAGGCGGCCTGCGGCGGTGGCCTCAGGTCGCATCAATTTGTGTCACGTTGGGGGCCTTTCCCGCCAGAGTGTCCCTATGACGCTCTGGCTGGCGGCCTGCCCAGCTCCTGGCAACCAGTGACATCAGTGAGCTGGGTGAGACACCGGACAGAGCTGGAGCCAGATCCGAGGTAACGAGCACCATCTGCATGCCCTCCCAGTAACGTGCACCATCCACATCAACCACCCCCTGCAACATCTGCACCGCCCCATTACCCCCCCAGTAACGTGCACCATCCACATCAACCACCACCCCTGCAATATCCGCCCCGCCCCATTACCACCACCCCCATCCGCACCCTAATCCACAGCCCACCACCGGGCCTCAGATGGTGACAAGTCAAGGGACACCCCTGCTTAGGATTAAATTACATTTTAGGCACTGTACACACTTGCCATGCGTGCAAGTGTGCGCAAAATTGCATTTGCGGTGCCATCATTGTTAATGGCACCCTAAATGCGGCAAGCGGGATGTAGCTGCATGAGCTTCTTTGCCGCGTTTGTCACCCATAGGGCAGTTCATTGAAATGACTGGGCTGCCCTATGGTAATGTGTGTGACTACCTTGCCAGAACACACAAAAACACACAAAAGCGGGAGCCTTTCCTTCTTGATCTTTTCGAGCCGCTCCATTGATCAGAAAAATGGATACAACCATTGTGCAGCACTAGTGGAAAAACGCCAGCGCAAAGTCTATGACACAACATTAAAAAAATGCATGGGATCTCCATAAACTATAAGATAAATAACAATATAAAATTATTGAAAAACTCCAAAAATTTATACTCAGCCCAAAGGTATTGTCCACAAAGGTTTATTGTAAGTATCCAGAAATTATCTTAAAGTGATATTAAAATCAAAAGGGTTTTAAGCTGTTTCAAATGCTGCTGAAATCTCTTACAATGGATGCTGCTCCTCGATGTTTAAACGTTTTAAGGGGTTATTCACAAAACTGCCAATGGCAGCCGAGTGAATAACCGAGGCGAAGTGAAGTGAGACGAAATATGTTCGTCTATTCACTACGTTCGGATATTCACTCCGGCTCAGTACAGCTGATTTCAACCGTACATCCAGGGCCGGCCTTAGGCCTTTAGGCGCCCTGTGCGAGAAAGCTTTACAGCGCCCCTCAGTGACCACACCCCTCAGTGGCCACACCCCCAGTAACCACACCCATTTGTCCTACTATCCGCACCATTTAAAGACTCCGATTTTGTTAAGCCGCAAACAAACATATATTAAAAAGTATGATAAAAATAAAACTTTTATTCAAAGGTATTAAACTTGTAGGCACAATATAAGTATTGTTATCAAATAAAACAACAGAAGGCAAACAATAAATGTCAAACTACAATAGAGTCTATAAAAATAAAGTGTCAGGATGTCATGCCGATCCTTTTTATAAGTAAGTGCATCTAGAAAAGTAAAAATAAAGAACAGAACACAAAACCCAGACTACATGTAAATGAATGAATTACTATATGTCCGAATATACGAGAAATGTATTCAGGCACATAATAATTTGTTTGAGAATGTGCGGCGGCCATGTTAGCCACCGGCGTGTTTTGTGAATGCGTGCCACCATCTTGGAGGCAGGGCGCATGACGTTACATGACGCCATGCATGCATGGCGTCAGGTGATGTCACACGCCGATATAGGCCCCACCATCTTGAAATTGTTTTTAAAAATGAAAATAAATAGTAAAATTAATACCTAGATATACACCAAGAAGACGGCGCCCAACACGTGCGGTGTTATATGACGTCACGCGCGCTGCCTCCATAACACGCCAATGGCTGAATCCAAAATAGCATAAAAATTTGTTTTGTTTGATGAAACGAATGAAAACGTTTTACGTTTTTGCTCATTTCATGTGAAATTCATTTTTAGTCTTCGCACATGTCTAATAATATGTGTGTGTGTGGGGGCAGTTTTCAGTTTTATAAAATATTTTTTTACATGTTTTATTATTTCTTTTAAATAAAAACATTTTCATTATTATTATTTTTTACTGTTGGGGGGGGGGCTACGGGGAAATATTAGGGGTCTAAACAGACCCCTGACATTTGCCTTTTAAAATAGAACAGAAATTGAGAACACCAAATCCTCAATTTCTTTTTCAGCAGCCTCAGCACTCAATGAATGGGAAGCACTCAGTACAGAGGCTCCGCCCCATTCATTCAGACACTGATAGTAACATATTTACTATCATCAGTTCCTGAATGGGGAGGAGCCTTTGTACTGGGGTCCTATGGAGTCACCCTTGTGTGTGCTAGTAAGCGGTGTGTGACTCCACGAACACACTTCCCCTCTCCACCTTCCTGCCTTCTCTAAGCTAGTAGATAGACGGCTGCTGGAGACAGGAAAGCCGAGCTGAGAGAGTTGGAGCTGTTTGGAAACCTGACTGTAAGTGCTTAGGCAAAAATGTAAAGAAATATTTTGCTGGACAATGTATATTTGTTTGATTTTGGTTCATTACTGAAAAAAGTTTGAGTCTAAGAGCAAGTTAGCTCAGAGGATCGGATGAGTATAACTAAACACAAACGAACACTTAACCCTTCCAGTGCAGAGGTAGTCCCATGTGCAAGGATTAGGAACCATTTTGTTCGGAGTTCTGCTTTAAATGGCTCCATTTTAATGGAGTTTGGCTTTAATCAGAGAGAAGTTCTGAGTCATTGACCGAGTCTTTGGGTCATCATGGCATGTCCATCATGTCAAGGCCTTTGAGGTCATATCAAGCTAAACATCGATGTTTGTCATCATCTTTCTGTCCAAAAGCGAGAACAAAATGCAGACAGGAATAGATCTCTGTTCTCTTGATTGATTTGTATTTTTCCTAGAATCGTCCACTTCACTGTATCAGCTGCAGGCCAAGCCAACCCTTAGCAGCATACAAATATCCACCCACGGGGCACGGGCTTGGTAATACAAAGTTCCAGCCGCTCTTAGCTAATGACAAGGTACATACATTACCAATGGTACATAAGACAGTCAATAGCCTGACTAATATTACTTATCATCCGATCTCTATGCATCCCGAGTTCTCCTCTCTAATCCATATGCTGTTAATATACCTGAAGTGCTACTCAGGGCTGAGCTTCATTGTGCTAAAGCACCACTCGAAACCGCTTGTTGTGTCGCAATGCTTTCCGATAAGTGGACGGTATTGAATGGAGCTTGTACATCCGTCCTTAGAATTCTCTGTGAGTCACTCCTCTGAGCCTTTCTGCTGCACAAAAGCTTGTTTTCTACTTAGTTCTAGATCATATATATATATAT
>NW_017306321.1:2088418-2098328 GCF_000935625.1 Nanorana parkeri | reverse complement strand
CCATGGTGCCCCCCTGAAATGATGGTAGATAGCAAAGAAGCTATTGCTTCCCAATAGCAATCTAGCTATTCATTCCTATGCTGGGTTTTTTTCACTCTGATGGCGGCCGGCGGCTCCGATATCAGAATTTTTAAAAAAAACAGAGCAGGGAAAGGTTTACTCTGCTAGATCGAGCAGAGTAAACCTTCCCGGGAGAAAATGTTTCTCTCCCAGGTGTCCGGGAGCCGCTACCTAATAGCAGAAGACTCCCAGAACGTCCAGGAGAGTTGGGATGTCTGTATTAGTCACTTACTTGGTTGTGGGATGATAGAGTATTGTTTTTTTTTTTTTAGCAATATCGTTTATTAGAAGAATTTATGCATAGTTACAGGTGATGCAAAGATAAACAGAATGTATGAAATATAAAGTGAAGTACAGTTTGTCTATGTCCAACAGGTGATTACATTAGAGTAAATTATCGGAACAGAAATTGGACTTTGTCTATGGAACATGTACAAATTTCAGCAAGTATTTCATCAATATTAGATCGAAAAGATAAATTTAGAGAGTGTTATATGAAAGTACTCATAAAAACATCTTAAAAATATAACCTATACTATTAAATGAAATAGTATAAATGGAGAATGCATGACCAGAGCAATCCTAGCTTAAAGAGAACAATAGAGCAGTTCGGAGTTGAGTGCGGGAAATGTTGCTGAGGATGGTGAATGGAAAGTGTCTAAGAAGGTTGTTATTGGGCGGTGTCGGCCAGGTCGTGGATTACAGCAATGAACGGCCAGTCGTTGCCAGAATAAATGAATGTAGTTCCGTCTTGTGGTTAACTAGAGTATTGTTATCCGCTGATTAGTGCAGAAAGTTTGGGGTGTAAGGGCCTGTTCACACGACGTCCGTTTTCTGTGCTGACCTGATCCGTACGCTCCTGCACCTCCTAAAAATGCATCCCAATGTATACCTATGTTTTTTATGGGCTACCGTTCTCAAGTGCGCAGTCCGTTCAGGTTACGACAGAAAAATACTGCATGTCACATTTTGTACGGTCAGGAAACGCAAAACGCATCAAAAACGCGTCATAAACACACTGCACTGCAGCTAACATACTGACAGCCCCACTCCAGCAAAAAACTGGAACGCATCAAAAACGCGGCAAAACACATAGCACTGCAGATCCGCACCTGAAACTCATGTGAACGGGCCCTAAGCCTGGTTCACACCTGGGCGTTTTACAGCGCGTTCCTACGCTCTGTAAAACGCTCAACATGTGAAAACCAATGATTGCCTATGGGCATAGTTCCCACCTGGGCGTTTTACAGCGTGTAGGAACGCGCTGCAAAACGCCCTACGCCCAAAGAAGTACAGGAGCTTCTTTGGGGCGTAATTTGCCACGCGTATCCATTGGGATACAGCCAGGTAGTCCTCGGAAACGCGCGTTTTTTTACCACGAATCGCGGGAAAAACGCGCGACAAACGCGCATATTCGATACGCCTAGGTGTGAACCCAGCCTTAGGGGTTCATGTATTATCCTTCCGCCCATAGTATAGCTGGGTGAATGCTGTTTGCATGAATGCTATCCTCATCGCTGCCATCTAGTGGTGGTAAAGCCCTGCGAACAGCATTCGCCTAGCTCTGTGCTGGGCAGAAGGTTTTTACATGATCCCCTTAGTGATACCCTTTATTGGCTAACTTATTATGGTTATTAAAGAACCCCGGGCACAAAATGAATTAACCTTTGCAGTGGGGCTATCCTGGACTGCAAGAGTTAACTGCTCCTTTTTGTCTAGGGTAAAAAAAAAAAAAAAAGTTAGATTCACCTGATCATAAGAGCCAGCAGCGCTCCCTCCAGCCTTTCTTCTCTTGCGCCGCAGTGATGGTATGTCCCTCGGTGTTCTCACGTCCTGTACACTGTATTGAACGTGATGACTCAGGGACCTTGGATTACTGCAGCGGAGGGGGAGAGAGGCTCCAGGGAGCGGTCTAAGAGCAAGCCGTCTCTGAGGATCAGGTGACTATAACTCTTTTTTTAACTCTAGGTGAAAAAACGACCAGTTAACCATTGCAGTGCCCAGGGTAGCCGCACTGCAAGGGTTAATAAAGTTTGTGCTCACAGTTCTTCTACAGAGACGCAAGCTTTGCTGAGTTTCTAGTCATGTATACAAGCTTTTCTGCACCAGTCACACAGAATTCAAAGGGCAGATGTACATCCTCCTTAGATCCCTTTGTCCCGCTTTATACATTTTTGAATATGGTCCGTAAACCCACATATGTATGTTATAAAGAGGAATAATGAAATATATTACAAAAAACAATACCTTTAGCACTCACATATGTCAAGAAATAATAGTTGTCATTTTCATTTCTCTGTATATAAATATGTGGGTATTAGAATCATTTTCAGAAATGTATAAAGCCTGACCGAGGGATGGAGGGCTCCCGAAAGCTTGTTTATAGGGGCAGACTGATACTTCAAAACAAGTGTTTGTGGGGCTGGAGTTCGTATGCCTATTGGTATGTCTCTATGGGGCATATCAAATGACATGAATTCTTAAAAATAACTAAACATAATTTAAAAAAATATAAACAAAATGTATTAAAGAGTGCCAGGGTTAGCCACTGCTCTCTATTTGGATGATAAATGTCCTGGTGTTCATCCACAAAGACAAATCCATGCAAATACAAAGTCAGTATTGAGGCACTACAAGAAAAATAATTCTTTACAAAAATAACAATAACAAGGGGCCAAAAACAAATGAAAGATATTTAAAAATGTTTTCATATAGCTGTTTTTGGCACGTTTTTGTTTTTCTGTTTCTTTGCTTTTTGTATAATTTAAAAAAAAAAGAATAATAAATATTTAAAAAAAAACAGAAAAACAAAAGAGTTGAAAATAATTAAACATTTATTATTAAAAAATGTTTTGTTTTGTTTTTTGCTTTTTCAATTATTATTTGTTTATTATTATGTTTTTAATATGTAATACTTTTTGATAAATTCCCCCCTCTGTGCCTACAGATATAAATCCAGCTCTGCCCAGAACCTACCCCCAACCATGGCAAAAAAAACAGGAGGTATGAGAGTTGCCACCCCAGCCAGAGGAAGCCCACGCCAGATAATCGGTAAGGTGCTTTTAATGGTTGTTACTTCTATTTTTTAATGGAAAAAACAAGAGGGCCTGACAGACTTAAAGTAGTAAACTTTGTCATCTTCACACCGGCAGTGCTGAGCTGCATTGACCAACAAGGTCCCAATGCAAGAACAAGGCACTTTGTCATAGGTCCTATTGCACTGCATTGATGAGCAATGACAAAAAAGTGTGTTGCATTTTTGTGCAGTGCATTCCCACGCACTGTAATGCATAACAATAACATAAAGTTAATAAACAATAAAGTGCTGTAATGTGTTATAACAATGCATTTACGATTGTGATCTTCCTGTGAAAATAAAGCAGGTCATAAAATAAAAGCACAGTTCATCAGCTGCTAAAATTGAGGTTTAATAAAGTTTAATTACAAAGCTTTATAAATATGGGTGTGAACGTATCTCATGCTTACAAGGTCTCAATGCTCTGAAGGTCAAATCATCTCTTTGAAGGTGAACTGTGAATGTAAAGTTTCTGTAAACCCTACCAATGAACTTCTCTTATTTGCTGCCCATTGCTATATACAGTGGCCTCGCAAGGGTGGTGGAGTCCACACCAGTTGACACCATCAAAGGGGGTGACACCAAAATGACTGAGTCATTTTGGTGTCACCCCCCTCTGAAAACGTTTACAGTCCTTGTACCCATTGCACTCCTGACTGCTCATTCATTAAGATAAGATGGGTGCAACGGTAGTCGATGAATGGCCACTGTCTCAATGATACAGACAAGTATGGACACCGGCACTCCAATGGGAGAAATAATAAGTCTATTTAATGACGTACGTGCAATGCATACTTCTTGCAACGTTTTGGGGTCACGCAGGATCCCCTTTATCAGGCAGAACACGCAGAAAGCCGGGCGCCATGTAATGACTCGCTGTCCAGCTTCCTGATTGGTCGAGAAGCTGGCCAATCAGGAAGCCAGAAAGACGGCTCCATGCTTCATCACCTGATGATGAGGAAGCATAGGGACGGCTTCCCTGCTAATCAGGAAGCCAGGGGGCGGGCAATTACACGCTGCCTGGCTTCCTTAATGGGACTTTTGGTATCGGTATAGCGAGTACCGAAAAAAAAAAATATGTATATATCGGTACTCGATACTGAAGAACACGGTATCGGTGCATCCCTACAAATTATGTCCCCGTGAACTCCCTGCTATGCTAATAGCGTATCTTCTCAGAAGCTGCATACAGCGCGCCCCGGTTTAAATAGTCACTGGCACACGCTGTATGCAGCTTCTGACAGCGTGGGAGACAGGAGGCTGCTCTAGTCGGTGGATCAAGGGATCAGGTGAGTATATTTAAAAAAAAAAAAGAAATTTATGTTTCCGGGGACATAATTTGTCCAGGGACTGTCCCCGGAAATCGGAGACGATTGGTCACCCTAGTCTAAGGACAGCCATATTTATTTATTAGATATTTGGTGTTTAAGTGCTCTGGATTGACTAATAATCCACAGATGTGGCTTACGGATTGGATCCAATATGATTTTATGCAATTTGTATTGATGTTTATTAATTTTTTTATCAATATATGATAATAAATTAATATTTTAACCGCATTATGTGAGGAAGTATACTTTAGCACCTTAAAAGCCCCAACTTTTATTGGTATGTGGAGTCTGCTGTTGTCCTTATTAAGACTCTCTTAGACATGAATATCCATTTCTTGAAGAGGATCTAAGAACAGCTACTCACATTTGATCTTCTACTTCTGTGATGAGCACGGCAGCTTCTAGTGGAAAAAATATCACTTACATAAAGCAATCTATACACTTTAACTTTGATCAGGGAAAGTACAGAGGAAAATAAAAGCTGTTAGTGGGGTTCATAGACGATCTAAGACAGGTAAGTGCCATCATTAAGTGTGTGTCAGCTAACTGCTCCCTGTTCCTCTGTCCGAACCGAACAGACTCAGAGGAGTGATCGGTAATCACTGCGCTCTTCACAGCCAGTTTGTTCCCAAACCTACATGTACCATCAATGAATTCAAATATACTGTACATCAAAGTGCAAGAAGCCTAGGAAGTAATTACCAGCTAACGCAGCTTGAAAATGGGAAATAATGACCTCTAATGTGTGTATAGAGAAGATTATGTGTTGTGTTCTCTTTATGACACTTAATGGTTTGCTTTTCTCTAAATATATTTATATGCTGTATCATTATTAATGAGTGTAAGGATTCAAGCAACTCTGTCAGGGGCCAAATTGTGATGTGTAGATGACTGGGTCAGAGCAACCCCAAAACTGCAGCTCTTGTAGGATGTTCCAGGTCTCCATTAGTCAGGACCTAACAAAAGTGTTCCAAGAGGAAACCTGGTGAGCCGGAACAGGGTCATGGATGGCCAAGGCTCACTGATGCATGTAGGGAGTAAATTCTGGCCCATGTAGTCTGATACAATAGGAACGCTACAGTGGCTCAAATTGCTGAAAAACACAAAATCTCAGTTTGTTGCAAATGGGGCTGCATAACCGCACACCGGTCAGGGTGCTCAGGCTGGCCCACGTCCACTGTCAAAAGCTCCTACAATGGCCACATGAGCATCAGAACTGGACTACGGAGCAATGGAAGAAGGTGGCCTGGTCTGATAAATCACATTTTCTTTTACATCATGTGGATGGCCGGGTGCGTGTGTGCCGCATACCTGGGGAAAAGATGGCACCAGGGGTAGAGGCAGTGTGATGCTTTGGACAATTTATTATTCATCATTATTGCTATATATGGACATTTTCAGAGTTATGAAAGTTTAAAGACTTTACACCCGATCAATTTTTATTCACTGACATTTGTTTGAGTCACTGATTATTGTTTTTTTTGTATTGCTCATTTTTGTAGCCCGCCTCGGGTCCTGCCATTCCTGTGGATGTTACTCTGACACGTACCCCCTACCAAAACACTGTTACTGTCCAAGTACACCCCTTCATAGAAATGGCATTCCCTGATGGCAGTGGCCTCTTTAAGCAGGATAATGCGCCCTGCCACACTGCAAACATGGTTTAGGAATGATTTAAGGAACACAACAACGAGTTTGAGATGATGACTTGGCCACCTAATTTTCCAGCTCTCAATCCAATGGAGCATGTGTGCTGTGCTGGAAAAATAAGTCCGATCCATGGAGGCCCCACCTACCAACTTACAGGACTTAAAGTGACATTAAACCCTCAGATTTTTTAACATAAACCCATACTGTAATGTGTGTCTTACTGTAATCCATGGTTGTTTCCCTTCTCTTTGCTGCTCTTCCTTTTAAATCCTCATGTCTTCTCATGCTTGGGGAGAACTTCCCTTTGCAGCGGAGTGCCTCTTCCTGTAGTGATGGCTCAGGTTGTAAACCTTCACACAGACACCATGTATCCATTTCAGAGACAAGGCAGTCTGCTGCAAAACAGAAGTTCTGCCCAGCATGAGAACAGATACAGATTTAAAAGGAAGAGCAGCAAAGAGAAGGGAAACCACCATGGATTACAGTAAGGCGCACATTACAGTATTGGTTTATGTTAAAAAATCTGAGGGTTTAATGTCACTTTAAAGGATCTGCTACTGACGGCTTGGTGCAAGATACCACAGCATACCTTCAGGGGTCTAGTGGGGTCCATGCCTCAACGGGACAGGAAAAGGGGGACCTACTCAATAATAGGCAAATTGTCATGTTATGGCTGATCAGTGTATTTTCTCACATACATACGTCTCCGTTCACACTGCTCGATTATCGTACGAAAACCCGATCGCATACGATTATCGTACGATAATCGTGCAGTGTATGGGCACCTTGAGTTAGTTTATGGCAGGACACGTAGTATAAGATATTCAGGCATGTAGGTTTTCATACTGTTCTGGGGGGTGCAGAGTATAAGGTAGGGGATTGGATTACCCATGTGGAATGTGTTGTGGCTCAGGTAAATCGGATAGCAGAATCCTGCAAACTAATATGGATAATAAAAGATCTCTCACACACAGCAGCAGCTAATTAATCACGATTACTGATCCCTCACCCTCTGTAGGAACTGAGATACATTAACTGCCAAAAGCCTGCCTATGCTTGCTCCATGAGTAATGCAGGCCCATACCTATGTAACTGGTAACTGAACAACAAATATCAACTGGAATCAAGATAATAACAGGTATTATTTATTTTCCACTGTTTCCTGTTAGTGTGTAGGCTGCCCCCAAAATTCCCTACAAACACTAAAAAAAATGGCGTCTGACCAAAATTTGATCCGAGTCTTTATGTATTGTATCTTTCAAAGTTTTAGTTTCCTGCAGAATCAGCTGGTCCCCTGAGCACTGGCCCTGATATCCTGTTAGGGCCGGTTCACATCACAAACGAACGGTCGGCCTCTGGCACTGTATGGCATCGTCGCCGCCTTCCTGCGTTCAGGGGCATTGAAGTAAATGGCATGGCAGCCACGCCCCCATAGTGCGATCGCCCGCACAGAAGGCATGGCACATCAGTGCCTGTGTTCAGGTCCAGTGCGATCTGCAAAAATGCTGCAAGCAATCTGATTGTACAATAGCCTTTAGCTCTACCCTCAAGCATGTAGTGCAAGCGTCGGACTAAATGGATTTCTTCAAGAAAAATACAGCAAGTCCAGTTGCCTTGCCTTATTTTTTTCACAGATATACCATGACCTGGATAAATGAGAACCTTCACAGAAGCCTGATTGGATAGATTAGGTAGGTCCTCATATGACATAGTTTTGTTAAATATAGAATTGATTGTACGGCCAGATTGTAACGCGTGTGGTGACCCTAATGGCCCGTTCACACCAGTTGCAGTGCGTTCCGGCCGCATTCTGGCAAGAACGCACTGCCTCGCTGCAAGCACTATTTTGATCGCACCGCACCAGACCGCAGGCACAATGTGCCTTGCGATCCCATGCGGGCAATCTCATTGCGGCCAGAGGGCGTGGCTACGGTGCCATTCACTTCAATGGCCCGTCACGCCCAAACCTGCCCTACAAAAAAGTGAGCCGGCCACACTGCATATGGTGTGAACGTACCCTAAGAGGGGCTCCTCCGGTGCCCCTACTCACCTAAACTACTACTCTACACCCTGTCTCTGTATTGTCACCTGTATATTAACCCTTCATCTGCCACATCCTCTGCAATATCCCCCTCATCTCCATCCTCCCACTGTATGTGACCTGTACATTAACCCCTTATAGCTGCTGAGACATGTGTAAATCTGACTGTTGGCATTACACTGGAAGTAATTCTTGCGGTTGAGCTACCGGCAGATTGCTTCCAGAGGCCAGTGTAGTGCACACCCCAACATCCCCCCCCCCAACACCCCCAAGTTGCTTCCTGGGCTACGCTGCCCCTCCTGCAGGCCTGGGACTAGCATCACTGGTTGTGGTGGGAAGCAGGGAAGGAGACAGGTTAACATCTATTCACCAATCTCCTGCCCGCTGAATGGGGCTGGAAGCGACGCTGATTGCATCACTCCCGGTCCCTTGGCTGACACTGGCAGAAGTCTGCGCTCCAATAGCTTCTTTGGAGTAGAAAGGTGCCGCTAGGGTTCCAAATGACTCCTAATATCACCTTAAAGAGAACCTGGGAGGGGGCTTGTAAGTAAGCAATTCAGTAAAAAAAAAAATAGTAACATAAATTAAAATTGAAAATAAAATAAATGGAAAAATAAAAAAATTGTAAAGTCCCACGCCCCTGCGAGCGCGCACATATTACCATAAGTGTATTTTTTACTAAAAGTTTGGGTGTGATAAAAAGTTGCGCTAATATCGTGCAACATAACAATTTGCACTGTCACCATTTTATTTTACAGGGTCTGTGCTATCAGAATATATTTATAAAATCTTTTGGAGCTTTTAAGTAATTTTCAGGCATAAAATGTGTGCCAAAAAAATTCAAAAACACCCTGGCAGCGAAAGGGCTAATCCCTTCACCTCCTGATCCCTCTGTGTATGATCTAGTCCGCCATTACCAAGCTCCATGTTTTAACCCCTTCAATACTACCATGTCACTTTATTTCCCCCAAAAAATAGATCACTTTGGGGTGTCTACAAAAAGGTGTCATTTTGGGTGAGTTTGTATTGTTCTGGCATTTATTATTTTAACAGAAAGTATGGGGGACAGTTGTTTTTTCAAAACTTTTGGTATTTTTTTTCTACAAAAAAAACAAATAAAAAAACCAAGAGGTTACTAAATATCGACAAAAAGAAAGCTCCATCTGTCTGAAAACAATTATATAAATTCACATGGGCACTGTGTTGCATGTGCCCATGTGAGTCATTGTCACTCAAAGTGGTTAATGAATTTCATAGATATTTCAGATGCCTTTTACTTCATTTTACATACCAGTTCTTTATACCTTGGTAAATAATAATGGTTGTAGTCACGTGGTATGCATTTGTTTTGCCACCTTTTATAAATAGCTCTGTATGAGATGTTTAGTAAAAGTTGTAAGCTGAACATGTAGCTGAAGACTGGAAAAGGAGAAGACAACAGCGCCATCGTCTGGAGACGGAGATGCTGTACAGCAATGCCGCAGATGATACAATGGAGCTTTCAGCAACATCTCAGCAGCTTCTCTTTAGGAGATGTGTTCCCAGAAAGTCCACTCCACTCACTCTAATCTGCAACATAACCCTTCCCCGACCGAGGTCACTGAAGCTTAGTGGAACTAATTTAGGTCCTTTAGTAAACTTGAAAATACCTCTACAACTAATTTGCCTACTGAAAATATTTTTTTAAGGAAAATATAGGACTCTTATTTGGTACACTGTTTAAATCAATTCTCTGCATATGTTTATAGTGTA
>NW_017306321.1:2068573-2088406 GCF_000935625.1 Nanorana parkeri | reverse complement strand
TGTGGGAATAAATAAAGGCCCATCAACAGGGGTCAGTGGGAAGAAGAACATCCCAGCATCCGGGGGGGTCATTGGGAGAATGAAAAAAACAGCATGGGGGCAGTGGGAGGAAGAACACCCCAACATCAGAGGGTCAGTGGGAGGAAGAACACCCTGGCGTTGAGCGTCAGTGAGAGGAAGAACGCACTGGCGTTGGGGGTCAGTGGGTGGAAGAACGCCCCGGTGTCAAGGGTCAGTGGGAGTAAGAATGCCCTGGCTTTGGGGGTCAGTGGGTGGAAGAATGCTCCCGCGTCGGGGGTCAGTGGGAGGAAGAACATCCCAGCATCGGGGGTCAGTGTGAGGAAGAACACCCTGGCATCGAGGGTCAGTTGGAAGGAAGAACACCCTGGAGTCGAGGGTCAGTGGAAGGAAGAACATCCCAGCGTCGGGGGTCAGTTGGAGGAAGAACGTCCAGACATCAGGGGTCAGTGGGAGGAAGAATGCCCCAGTGTTGGAGTCAGTGGGAGAAATAATGTCCCAGGGTCAGTGGGAGGAAGAACGTCCTGGCATCAGAGGAAGGAGGTATGCCATGGCACTGATAGTGTTAATCCATGATGCCCCACATGTGGACAGCTTGGTCAGGCAGAATGCACTGTAAGGGCTCCTGTATTCTGCAGGTGGTGTGTGTGGGTGAAGTGGGCATGTCTAGAATCTGAGGAACTTCACTCAAATCCCTGGACATGTATAAGACCAGCCAGGACTGGGTCCCAATTCCATGCAGGTTTATACTGACTCCTCTCTGCGCAGTAAGCACAGCACTGGAGTTACCTCCTAGTCCTCGCATAGTCGAACCCTGAACGACTTCGCTTCTCAGGCTGTTTTGACCCTAGCGGCGCTCCATAGAACGAGCGGAGCCGCTTACTGCGCATGTCCGCTGTCAGTGCGGCTTATGGGACAAACATGGCGGCGTGCAGGAGGTCAGTGCTGCTGGCTCGGTACCGGACAGGTGAGTGCAGAGCGGACTAGAGAGATGGCGGAGGGGTTTAGAGTGAAGACAGAAACATAGTACTGCAGCCGATGTGTTGATGGCAGCATTCCCCCTTTTAATGGGAATGTCACTATCCAGCCATCTCTGCTCCCCAGGCACTATGTCATTGGCTTTATTTCAGTATATTGATATCTGTAATTGATTTTAGGTCGGCCCCCGGGGTTTGGGGGCCATTCAGATGTCCCTAATATCCAGCATGGCATCAAAGTGTATAGCCATTTTGCAGCGCTGGGTCCTGGGATCAGATCCCACTGGGGGCCCCTATCTACATGAAGTGTGTACCTTCCCTCCATTGTTTACCTGGGATTCCTCCAAGTGCTCCCAATCCAAAAATTCACTGGAAGGTCTCCAAAGATGTAAACGTACGGAGTGGGACAATTCATTTGTTAGGCACAGTTTTTGTGCCTAACAACTGTCTCCTCCCCCTAGTGACCTGCTTTTGATTGGCTGAACAAAAATGCTCCTACCTGAAGTACCTGTGTGCAGATGCTCATAAAAAAGCAGAAGAAGAAACCAACGCTTAGGGCTCAGTCACATGAGCGTGCACAACCGTACCTCATGCATGCCCGTTCAGAGAACTGCTCCCGGGAGGGACGGGTGCGGCGTATAATTACATGCAGCCGCCTGTAGCTCCTTGTAGGAGGATGCAGCTGCATGTAGTTACCCGTAGGGATGCACCGAAATTTAGACCGCAACCAAAATTAAAAACATTTGTCAGGTCGAAACCATTTTTTTTTCTGCAGCCCCTGTTATGAATAAACAGGAAGTCTTTATACTGAGTGCTCTTGTCCATTCGTAAGCCGATAGTATCAGTTACTATATCCACAATCCATGAATGAACAGGAAGTGATGTACAGTACTTCCTGTTCATTCATAACTGGGGACATAGTAAGCATACTATGTCCTCAGTTATGTACAAACCGCGATCAGTACTGATTTCCGAGTGTTTTGTACTCCGCTCTGCGTTCTGACTCCCCTGTCACAGTATGCTGAGCTCCCCTCCAGCACTGCACTACTTAGCCTCCTGACAACTTTCTCTCCTCTCCGGCAGCTGGATCAGCTCTGTGTCCCCTCCGATCACTGCTGCCTCTGCCGACACAGGTGGGCGAGAGCAGCGGAGATCGGAGGGGACACAGACCAGCACCCAGCAGGGAAGAGAGAAGCCTAGAGATGCACTGAATTTTCGACCATCTACATTTTGCCTGTAGTGCCATTTTTGGCCGAAATGTTTAGATGGCTTAAATTTCGGTGCGTCCCTAGTTACAAGCAGACCTGTATCTGTGTGACTCCGGGTGCTTGCATTTGGGCGTACACTGTATTCATCCAATTGCAGTCACACGGACCTGCATGGATATGCAGATCCAGGTATGCGTTTAACTACATGTAGCACATCTTCCCATAGGGACATACAAGTGGCTACACGCAATTACACACAGCACCTGTCCCTCCCCGGAGTGGGTCTGCACAGGCGCGCACGCCTGTGTGAATGAGTCCTGAAGTCTGACATTGGACCTAGTAGCGACTGGGCAGTTGTAAAGCCACATCTGAGCACTTCCTGTTTCAGAGCTGTCAGGTCGCGTCTGAAAAAACTGACAGTTGAGTACAGTCTGTTTAGGCTGAAAAAAGCCTCTGGGGGCCTATTGGACCACAAAGAGGACCCGTCGCAATAAATTTACTATCACATGTCAGGACTCCTTTGTGATGTAAACATATTTTTTTATTAAAAAATAACGTTTTAATCCTCCCCCATCCCCCTGCACATGCAATTACAAATGTACATGCATATATAAATGGCAGCTGTGCAACATTATATGACATTGGGTATCACCACGAATGTCATACCGAGATAGTCATTTTCAGGCCATTATATATGGATTACTCGAAACGTGATGGGTTGTTGAGGCTTTTAAAGTGTGAAAGGAAACCTATCTGTAAAAATGAATCAAGGCAACTGGACTGTATTTATCTTGAAGACATTTCATTTCACTGGTCATCTGACCAGCTTTCTCAATTTAGAATTGTATCTTAATTGGATAACATTTCTGAATTGAGAAAGCTAGTCGCATGACCAGTGAAATGTCTTCAAGGAAAATACAGCAAGTCCAGTTGCCATGATTTCTTTTTTTATAGATATACCATGACCTGGGTAAATGAGAACCTTCACGGACTGGAAACTGTCAATAAAAACATGGAGGCTGCCGCTAGTGGATCACTGCCAGTACTGGACTCTCCGTATGAAAATGTTAGGTGCATGGCTGTCCTGCTGACCCTCTGTCTTTAATACTTTGAGTCCATGAACCAGAGATAGTATACAGTTGATGACTTAAAACTGATCTACATACTTATTATAGGTCAGTGACGTGGAAATGATCAAGCCAGAGGCTCTTGAGAAGACAGTCCGCAATGGCCGTTCCCATCTTTCTCCCTTCACAGATTTGCTTGCTTGAACAATGTACTAAAGTGTATATTATGTGTCAGGCCTAAGCCGAGCTGGGTGAACTTTTATATGGTTTTTGAATAAGCCAACATGTGCAATTTGTTAATTTCTCTTTCACTTTAGGATTCCTGATGCCGGCCCGGTTGCTTTCTGATGGTGAGCCTACCAAGTTCCAGCCACCCAGCAAGCCATTGTTTATAGATAAGTTAGCGCTGCAGGAATCTCAGAGGAGGTAATGGCAGTTTCTCTCTATTGTCAGTGTTTGCATTGTTTCCTTAGTATATTATATGTACTTACAGTACATTGAGTTTTACAGGGTTGTCGATATTCTCGGTTGACATATTAAAGAAGAAAAAATGTACGTAAAACAGCACTCAAAATGAGTATTGAACCCTTTTGAGTGCTGTTTTATGTACCTGATACCAGCTCCTGTGGTGGTCACTACTCACCACTGCATGCTCTGGCTATGGAATGTTCTTTCTTGTTCTCATGTCTAATGCAGGTCAATGGACCTACATAAGACATTATGATGTCAGCAGCATTCTCCTCTCATCTTCAATAAAAGTCATCCCGGAAAAGTTTCCTTTTGTGAATATCCTGTCCACAGGTCTGGGCACTTAGGGGCTGCTCTATGCGCAGCAGGGCGATCGGTCCCCCCCACCGCCTCTGTGTAGTGTGATTTTTGGTCACCTCATCACATCAGTGTGCAAGGGCAATTGGGATGTACTATAATTAGGCAGGAATTTCCTGCTGGTCTTTGCTAAACCCCCCCCACCGCGTCATCTACACTTCTCCCCAACCACCTCTGTCCTCGCACTACCCATAGACCCGCCCAATAAATGCCCACATTTGTCACAATTATACAAAAGCATGATGGTATATGTAGTTCAGTGTTACAGCTAGGAAATAGAGAGGAAATAATGTGGGGCGCCACATAGTACCCTCCCACTGAGACCAGCCATACCAGGGAATCAGAGCACTGTTGATGACATCATAGGTACATTTTTTAATTATCAATTTTACTGATGATAATAAGAACACAATGGGAGATATGAAGAGAGTTAGCAGGTTTCCTGGAGAGTAGCTTTAATGTAATTATTACAGGTATTTATATAGCGTTTACAATTTTTACAAAAAAGAAAAAGTTCATGAACCCATCGCACTCCTGACCGCTTGTTCCACGAAAGAAAGGATGGGTGCTGCGGTTGTCAACGGGTGGCAAACGTTAAATGCATATGCAGAAACGGATACCGGCACTCCCAATTGCAATTTAAATACGTCTGTTTATTGAAGTGGGTGCAGCATATCACACTAAAGCAAGGTTTCGGGGTCACACATGATCCTCTTCCTCAGGCAAAAACATGTTTTTGCCTGAGGAAGGGGATCATGCGTGACCCCGAAACCTTGCTTTAGTGTGATATGCTGCACCCATGTATTTAAATTGCAATTGGAGTGCCGGTGTCCCTGTTTCTACATACAATTTTTACAAAACGCTTTACATAATCCACTTTCACATCAGTCCTTGTCCTCCCAGGAGCTTACAATCTAAGGTCCCTATCTCACGTGCATACATACAGAGCCAGTTAACCTTCCAGCATGTCTTTGGAGTGTGGGAGGAAACCCACACAAGCAAACTCCTTACAGATAGTGTCCCTGACCAGGATTTGAACTGGGGACCCTTAATGCTGCAAGGCAGAAGTGCTAACCACTACGCCGCTGTGCTGCCTATATATTTTAGGCATGTTATGTACCTTTTAAAAGCCTCCCATGTGTAGACGCATCCAAAAGCCTCAAGACTGGTGCCACCATCTTGGACGTGATGTCAGCAGCCCCAGTAGACTCTGTTAGGCAAGTCTACGTCGCTCTGCCCCCAGCGATTGCATAAAAGGTTATGTAGTGTGGAGGAACTGGACAAGCACAGAGGGGCGGAGAAACTGGACCAGCACAAACTATAATTAGACACTCCCAGAAAGCGAGGGAGAGGACTGCGCTAGGGAGTGGACTCTTTATGAAGAAGTCACATTTGTTAGCAAATTCAAAGGCACATTGCACCTAAATTTGTTTTTGGAAAGGAAAATGCTGCAAGTGAGCATTTTGAGTACTTGCTTTTTCTCTGCTTTTACATGCAATTTTTTAAGTTGATGAGCGGGTCTCTTTAACGGGTGAAACATTATTATTATTATGTTTTAATGCAGGTTCCTGAGCCCAGAATTTATACCTCCTCGACGCAGGAAAGATCCACTTTGTTTTCAGATCGAAAGGGATGAAATGATTAAAAGACGCGGAACCTTCAACATTCCAGAATTCTACGTAGGTGCGAGAACAGATTCATCCTCGTAACACCATTTTAGTTACAATGAAAAGGGCAGAGTAGTTAAAGTGGGCCTTTGAAGTGACTTTGTCACAGTGACAATAGTTCTGCAGCAGTGTCCATTACCTGCTGCTATGCCAAGTGCCGTATGGTTCTGATTGGGCAAAGAAATGCCATAGCTTACTGCTTATCCCTACCTCTCCACTATGGGTAGGGTTTGCATAAATATATTTCTGTAGCAATGTCCAGAAACAGTATTTTTTAAAGCGCTACCATTTAGCATTAAATAGCAGTCCTTGAGCTCCAGTCAAGTGTTTTTTTGCCAGTTGATATGTCATCCATTGGTCTCCCCTAGTGATCAGACTGCACATTATTTTTTTTTAGAAAAGGTGAAAGGCTGCAACTGCTGCAGATCTCCTTCAGGTCCTCCTCTGCTGATTGACAGGGTGCAATAGCCAGCCTGCTATTGGCTATTGCAATTTGAAATAGCCAATAGCAGCCTAGCTATTCATTCCAATGCTACCTGTTGCTTTTTTTTTTCTTTACTCTTGACGGCAGCCAGCGGCCCCGCTGTCAGACTAAAGAAAAACGGGCAGATAGCAGGGGAGCTAATGCATCTGATGTTTTTTTTCTTTTGTATTCTGACAGCTCGGGCGACTCTCCGCGGTTTACATTCAACTGCTGGTGCATCTGGATGTAACCAGAATATCGGTACCTGATATTGGTTATTGGCCTGAAATGTGGTTATTAATCAGTATCGGTACCAAAAAAATCCATAATGGTCGATCCCTAATCTATATACACACACACATAATGTATCAAGTTAGTTTTATTCCAACTGAATACAAAATATCACGCCATAAATTGTACTGGAAACAGCTTTTCTGGGTTAATCTACTGTATGTATTAGAGAACTTCCCCACCTGTTAACTCCTACTCTATGAATAAGCTACACATGAGTGAAACATGTCAGAGAGAGAGTTCAAGTGATCTGTTTTGCATTGGACCATTTATTAAAGCTGAAATCCAGGTATAAATATTTATGCATACTTACAATGTCCCAGCTTGGCCCAATGTACGTACAGTAAACTCCTAGTTTTCTGGTACCCATGTGGATTGGTGAATGCCAGATAACTGTAGTTTCTGGTTGCTTGAGAGTTAATATTAACTGAGCTGCTTCCCCTCTGCTCTGGAAAAACAGCGGGTCACTCACTCAGCAAAGCAGCCATTCAGTGATGGCCTGGTATTTTTATCAATATATACAAGACATTCTCTGGACGAGGGCCAGTGACATTACAATCCACCCCAAGTTTGTCTTGTATGCCCTTAGAATAAACACTTATTTGTTGCACTCCTTACCGAAAGTCCCTTGTAGTGGGGGGGTTTGCTCGCAGTGACTGCGGATGGCGCCGCAAACATCAGCAATATGTAGAAATGTCACCAGCTTCCGGGACCCTGCGAGGTCCTGAAAGCGCTTGTTTTTCTGACAAGGAACTGCAAATAAATGAACATTTTGCTATCCTAAAAAGATTTGGTGACATTTCTACATATTGTATGCCCTTAGGGTTCATAAAGCTGCAAACTTCTAGGACTAAATAATTTTACGTAAAATTAATCATGTATATGTGAGTTAATATTAACAACATGAAGCGTATGAGTTAATATCAAAATTCCTCTACAGCATGCAAAATTCCTCTACAGGTAGCAAGGCTTTTACTGTTCAATTATTATAATTTTTTTTTTATTTGTAAAAGTTCCTTTTGTGTGAGAGAGGGTTAAGAGTTCGTCCACCATACCCAATAGGCATATTTTAGGGCAGCGAATATTGGGAAGTTAACCCTTAGCCAGAATTGTTGTAGAAAGTGGCAGGACTACAGAGAGTGGAGAAGGTCGGAGTTTCAAGTTGTGAGGTTTTAGGGCACTATAGTAGACTAGATGGTTCAGTTTCATTTGAATAGGTTTGTCCGTAGATGAAATGACCGAGGTGGTGATGTATGTTTCTGGAGGAAGAAATAAATAAAGGTGGATTATTGGTGAAGAGATAAGAATAGAGAATACAGAATGGAAAGAATGGGGAAGTAGATCATTTGAGATGTGCAAAGTATTATTTAACTATATGCTTGGTTTCTTTCAGGGAGCATTCTTGCTGTGACCATGTCAGATCCCCATGCCAGCGGAAAACTTCACAGATTCGTGGGGATTTGTATCCAGAGATCTGGACATGGACTCGGTGCCACTTTTGTTCTCCGAAATGTTATTGAGGGACAAGGTAAAGGACTTAGAAGAGGGGTGTAGCTGCTTGTGCATTTTATACATGGAGTAGAAAATAAAAAATCCAGTACTGTCCATGATACTTTTTTTTCATTTGCATTAATCGTTAAATTTTCAGGACAAGCTTTTGGGAAAATTGAACATGTAACTACTACATATTTTTTTTAAAAAGTATCACAGATGGTCCTCATTTGTTTTATTGCACTAATACAGCTGCAATCACCTTATGCATGGAGTGAAGCTTCACAGTTCAATGTAGTTTGTTGTTATTCTATTTATAACTAATTAGCTGTGTATTCCCTGTTTTCTCTGTTATACTAAAAAAAAAACACTTACCTCACCAATGCAGGAGCAAGGTGACAGTGTATCTGGAAAGTGGCAGATAGGGACACTAAGTGGTTGGTGAGGTGGGTGAGTCTAGCAGCAGCATTCATGATAGACTGAAGGGGGGAGGAGCCTGTGTAGAGGAAGGCCAATGAGGAGGGAGTTGCAATAGTCGAGATGAGAGATGACAAGGGAGTGGATGCGTTCTGAGCCACAGTTGAGTGGCTCAGCAGATAATGAAGCCAAAAAGTCAGCACTAGAGTCAGGCAATTAGCATTTGTAGAAGACAGTGAGCAGTTATCAGTCCTTGTATTCCTTCTGTGACTTTAAAGCAGGGCAGGGACAGACAACAACTAGTTTTGGCTGCCTGGTTTCGATTTCTTGGGTTATATCTGAGCTCTAAACATCTCCTAACATTGGGAACTAGACACATTTTTACACCATTGTTCCCCATTAATTCTGTTGTGTATTTGCTTCCATGTTTCTCTTTGTTTTAAAAATGATCTCTGCTATTCCTTCAACACTTTCCTCTCTGTTCATCACTCTTACCAGCATTTCACTCGTGAGCTAATAATATAATCTGTACTTTCCGCCTTGTAAAAGCCACAGCAATGTTAAATGCACAGCCATAGGCAAGGAGAGTATATTGTCACATGATCACGGATATATTGTGTGGAAATTAGGCCGTACATGGAAAGCAAACCTTTTGTATAGGAAGATTACATCTGAAAAGTGATCGATTGGGTAGGTTTAAATTCTGCTCTGATCTTTTGTTCAACTTTCCAGAGAAGTGACTGTGATCAGCAGGTGGATTTGGTGTTAAAATGCAGAAGTCTTGTTGGTCTGTGTTACGGACGGTGATACAGAAATGTTCATGATGTTCTTGTTCTCCAGGTGTTGAGATCAGATATGACATGTACAGTCCTCAGGTGCATGAAATCCAAGTACTGAAGTTGGAGAAGAGACTGGACAACAAACTGATGTATCTGCGCGACGCCCTTCCTGAATACAGCACATTTGATGTCAACATGAAGCCAGTCCCATTCCTGCACTCTGAAGTTCCTGTCAACACGGTAAGTGGTCATGTAGGGCCTACACTGCTGTCTGCTTTTGGAAAGACTAACCTGTGGTGTTCTAGCATTTTCTCTAAAAAGTTTTCTTTAATCAAGACTTCTTTACATTGCTACTCAATAGGGATGCATCGATATATCGGCCGCCGAAACATATCAGCCGAAAATGGCACTTTTGGCAAAATGCCGAAAGTGCCATTTTCTTGCTGATAAAGAGGTGCATCCTATTCTCTCCTCCCCGCTGGGCGCTGCTCTGTGTCCCAGCGAGGAGGGGAGAAACAGTCACAGGCGGTCGAGCGCTGCGAGTGGCCGGCGTCTTCTCCCCGCACCGCTCAGCCTCCTGTCACAGCGATGTCACAGGAGGCTGAGCTCTCCTCCCGCACCACTCGCTCAGCCTCCTGCGGCAGAACGAGAGAGCGGTGTGTTCTGCCGCAGACAGCTTGCAGTGCTGTCACAGGAGGCTGAGCTCTGCTCGCTCAGCCTCCTGTGACAGCTGTCAGGAAGGAGAGCGAGGTACAAGCAGTGAGTGTTTGTAAATAATTGAGGACAGAGTATGTTTACTATATCCTCAATTATGAATGAATAGGAAGAGATCTACATCACCTCCTGTTCATTCATGATTGTGGACATGGTAAACATGCAGTACTATCTCCAAGTTATGAATGAACAAGAACACTCAGTATAGAGGATTCCTGTTCATTGATAACAGGGGCTACAGAAAAAGGGACTTTGTGTCCTCCAAGCTCTTTCTCTGTTTTAAAAGGGAAATATCAGGGATCTGTTTAGACCCCTAATATTTCCCCAAAGCCCCTAAAAGTAAAGTGAAAAATACAAATATTTAATAAAAATAAAATATAAAAAAATTAAAGTTTATAAAAAAAAAAAAGTTAAAAAGTTAGAATAAAAAATGTTTTTGGTTTCGGCCTAACATTTTTTTTTCCGTTTCGGTTTTGAAATTTTCCATTTTGGTGCACCTCTACTACGCAAGGTTTCCTTCTGATTGGCAACTGTCTGGCGTGGTCAATCTCAGCCGCCTGACTTTTGTACCATACTGCATCTAGGCTCTGAAGCGCTAGGCTGGAAGTGACCTTTTGAACACTGGCTTCCACGTGGTCTGTTTTCCAGATTTAGTTCTGGTAAAGTTAGATGCTGATCACTTTCCAGTCACTGCCATTGCCTCTGAGCTTGCCCTGTCTTTTGAAGACTCATTTAGTTAAGCAGGCCTAGTAGTTTCATTGGTCACTGGGCACAATTATTCCTCATTTACTTTGAAGTGGAAGAGGTTAATGATGTGGGACTGAGCATAAATGTTGTTAGCTGGGTGGAGTGTCCCTGTCCCTTTAATGCCATATATCACTCAGGAAGCATCTCCCTGCTGCTGCTGCTTGCTAACATGGAACTTTGATCTATGATCTGTTCCTACTGCCCACTTACAATAACTTTGGTCAAGCCCCACCACCTGATCTTATCTGATCTTACGGTCACTAACCCTCACCTACTGTCAGCTCTAAGCAGATTTTGTGGGTACTTCAGGCCTTGGCTCCTATTCCGAGCCTGTACATTGCCTAACTGCAACATATTTGATTTTGGAAAAGGGGGGGTGGTGTATGGGGCAGGGGGTGGCACCATGATGTCTTCTGATGGTGCCATCGTCTGTAGCATGGAGTCATGTTGCCTTCTGGTTTACTTACTCTGATCGCAGGGGTCATAAGTGTGATAGCACTTGCCTTTGAGGACCCCCTCTGCCCGCAGTCTGGCACTTCAAGTCTGCAGAATCCTCAGATAAGCCTTCTTTGGCATGAAGGTGGACCCCAACTTTCTAGAATGGGGAAACATCCATTGGCCTCTATTGAACTATTGAACATCTTGCATTCCAGATGCTTGGGTGTAGGAGGTGGTGTCCGAGGACTATAAATCCTGGGCACCTTTTTGAAGTTTTGTTTTAAAGCTGGACTCCAGGCAAATCGCACTGTTCAAATTTGCAAAGCCTCATTATACAACACAGCCAGCTTGATGCCCTGACTTTTCTCTAGTGTAGTTACACATCACAGCTAGGTCACTTCCCCACCTCCCTCCAGACTGGGGCAGCGTCAGCATGGGGCAGGGAGGATGTGAGCCCAGTAATTGAACATTAAAGGAGCAGCAACAGACTGATTAGGTCATCTCTCTGCTTGCTCCATTCAGTATGTTCCTAGTCATCACAGGTGAATGTAGAACATCTGATTGGCTCAAAGTGATGTTGTTATTTATTATTAACATATATTTCATACAGACGTTTGTTTTCAATAACTACACAACTGTATTTATCCGTGTCTTTTAATATGTGCCTGGAACTTAATGTCTAATCTGTTTTTATTATAGAACAGAGTTTTGTTTTTTCTCAATAGAAAGAACAATACAAGAAGAGTATTTGTCATTATTATAGAGCATGGATAGGCAAACTCCAGCTGTGGTGGAACTCCAAATCCCATTAGGCATTGCAAGACTCTTGACAGCCACAGATATGACTCTAAAGGTGCCCATACACCTTATGCCGAGAATCGTACGATTCTCGGCGGGTTTTCGAACATGTTGGCTCGACAAAAGACGTGCGACCGTACAGTAGAAACGGTCGCACGTCATAGTTCACACTGCTCGATTCTCGTACGATCGCGGGATTTCGCCCGATTCTCGTACGAGAATCGAGCAGTGTATGGGCACCTCTAGAGGCAGATGCATGAACGGATTTTTTAGCTTCACCACCAGCTGGAGAGCTGGAGTTTGCCTACCCCATTATAGAGCAGAAGATAATATAGTCAATGCACCACAATTCAAAGCAGTACATTGCATGCATGTGCAGTGGAGGTGCTTTCCCTTAGTGCAAACACATGTGTGGTGCATTATTGCAACGCAAAGGTGTGAAGCTGGCCAATCAACATCCGGTCAGGACACTATCTGCATGAAGTTTGTATTTCTCTCTGTGCTTGCATGGGTTTCCTTCTATACTCTAAAGACATGCTGAAAGGTTAATTGGCTTGTGTCTATATTGGCCCTGTATGTATGTGAGATAGGGACTTTAGATTGTAAGCTCTTTGAGGGCAGGGACTGATGTGAATGTGCAACAATGTAGAGTGCTGCGTAAATTGTCGGCGCTGTATAAATACCTGTAATAAATAAGTTAACATTTTTTTTCCCCTAGAACATTAACTCAAAGCAATTAAAAAACATAGACATTTTCCCTTCACTTACAGCCCCTATTCCTGATAAAACACAGGAGCTAGAAGTGTCAGAGTTTGAACTTTGTTTTTTGGACATTCCCTTTAATTAGGTTGAGAAAAACTGTCACTATATTAAGCAAAATAGATGTATACCGTATATAGTTGAAGTAATAATATTTACACAATCTTTTCCTCCTCTAATAGATGCAAGTTCAGATGAAGCCCCGACCATGGTCTAGACGCTGGGAGCAGCACAGGTTCAACATCAAAGGCATTCAGTTTGAACAATACCTGCTAGAGAAACACAAACAGAAAGCCAAGAAGTCAGCTAAACCATGGGAAGAGTTTGACATGCTGAAGGAATACGACACAACCAAGATCGAGCAAGAAATATTTGAAGAGTTGGAACAAAAACTGGCAAAGTTTAAAGCCAAATAAACAGGCGGACATAATTTATGATGCTGAGGACAGTTACAAACATTAAAAATTGTATTTTTTGTTGGTATTTCTAATTCACTGATGTGTGAATACGTGAAAAATAAATATTCTTGTCAATTGAGTTTGATGAAATCAATATAAATGAAATGTAGCATTGGTGGCAAGTGATAGGGGTGATTTTGTAGCATTAGCAGTATAAAGCCAGATGAAGCACAGTGACTTAGTGGTTTGCATGCTTGCCTTGCAGCACTGAGGGGTCCCCGGTTCAAATCTCGGTCAGGACAGTATCTGGAAGGAGTTGGCATGTGCTCCCTGTGCTTGTGAATTTCCTCCGGGTACTATGGTTTCCTCTCACACTCTAAAGACATGCTGGAAGGTTAATTGGCCTTGTATGTGTTCACGTGAGATAGGGACCTTAGATTGTAAGCTCCTTGAGGGCAGGGACTGATGTGAATGTGCCACTATGTAAACCACTGTGTAAAAATCAGCGCTATATAAATACCTGTAATAAATAAATGAAGGAAAAACAGGAACTGTAATGCACATTTTGAAAGAGAAATTCCTACCTGCCCCCGAGGATTGCAGATGGATTCCACTGACACTATTAGGGCTCATGTACATGGGTCTTTGTGTCTGAGAAGCTGTTCTTCCACAGAGAAAATGCATTTAAAAGAGTGCAAATCTAAGCAAAAATGTGACATATTGTGGCATACCAGTCCTTAGATGTGATGAAGCCATTTATTTATTGTTTTTGTGAACCGATGATCCTGCCAGTAACAGGCTTCCCAACCTAGGGAAGCAACGCTCACTGTATGGTACCTAATGGAGGCGCAGTGTTGCCACCCTAGGACAGGAAGTGTGTTAGGACTGTAGAACACCTGCCGCTCTCCTCATCTCCAAAACATAGGACCAAACAAGGTGTTCTGTAGTTCAGAGATGAACAGGACCTGATAACATTGCAGAGTGCACAGGAGCTTACTAGATGACTGGATCTCAGACAGGTTTCACTTTCTTTTTTTGTTGCACCTACCAGATATTTAAAAAAAAAAAAAAACCCCTTTCAGTGGTAGATTTAACAGACTTAAATCGTAAATAAGAAGTTAATATGGTTTAGATAAACTTTAAAGCAGTTCTTTGAGCAACTGAAAGGGAACTCAAAGTAAGGAAAACACAAGTCAAGGCATCTCAGAAGCACCTGAAAACATAGTGGGGGGGATTTCACTAAAACTGGAGCAGATGTACATGAACCACAGAAGCAAGTCAAATGCATGGTGGGGAATTTACAAAGACTGGAGCAGCTGTGCATGGCAACCAATCAGCTATCTTTAGCTTGTTCATTTAACCTTTGAAAATAAAAGCTAGAAGCTGATTGGTTGCCATGCCCAGCTGCTCCAGTCTTCGTCAATTCCCTGCAGTGTATTTGACCTGCTTCTGAGGCTCATGTCCAGTAGCTTTTACCAGATGCCCAGAGAAATAAAAGACAGTTCAGGTGGCTGTACTGACTGTGGGCTCAAAATTTCCACTCGCCTGCTCGCATTTTGTGAGTGGAAATAAAGTGAGGGCGAGTGGCAATTCAGCCAGTGTATTAGGGCTCACACCCTCCCTGCCTCATGCTAACGCTGCCCCGCCGGCAGACATGCCAACACAACTGCTGGAAGCGCCATATCAATGTGTGCTTTGGAGATCTCGGCAGAGCCGCATACTAACAGGTGAGGTGCTGGGGATGACGAGAAGAGCTAAGCAGGGTGGTGCAACCCAAAGCTCAGTATATCGTAGGCTACAGCTCGCAGTATACTGAGACCGCCGCAGCCGGAGGGATCCAGACATTACTATCACGATCCACCCAGCTTGTGTGAGTGACAGCGGGCTCTGCCTATCTAGAGGCAGAGCCTGCTGTACCCTCCCCGTCCGTTCCGCCAGTCAGCGCTGGAGGGGGGATTCCTTGTAGGGAGCTGTGACTGACCGCCACCGCTCTCTGCAGGGAGATGATCGAGAAGCGAGCAAGCGACTATGTGTTCGCTCACTTCCCGATCTATTGAGCCGACGTGTGGCAGTTTCATTGTCACACGTGGGTTCGAACTATGAGGATGAGTGATTTTCATAGTTCTCTTTAAATGCAAGTGCCGCGCTACCAGAGATCTGAGCAATAAGAAAAACAGAGAGGTCCAATTATCAGCAATAATTTGAATATATGAAAAACTGGGATTAAAGCAAACTTGGAATGTGACCAATGTGATATTTCCTGTACAAAAGCACAATGTTCCATGAAGATATAACTAAAGCTGGCCATACACCTATAGATTATCTGCAGGTTTTCTAGGGTCAGATGGAAAAAGTGCAAGATTCCTCCATCTACCCTAAACTGTGTCAGTAGATGGAGTCACTAGTCGGCCCCGCTGGCTCTCAAAATACCTGAACAATCTGATTGGATGCAGGCATTGTTCAGGTGTTTTAAGAGCCAGCAGGGCCAAGTAGCAAGATACTGAAGCTTGGCCCAGTTGGAGATTCCTCCAGCCACACAGCTTAGCGTAGATGGAGGAATCTGTTGCACTTTTTCCATCTGGCCATAGAAAATCTATAGGTGTATGGCCAGCTTAATAGTGTTAAACCCACTGTGTCCAAAAACATCCCCCCCGCAACAACAAGTCAATATGATGTATAGAGTAAGGTGACCAGATTTTTAAAATAAAATGCGGGGACATTTTTTTTTTATTGGCAAATGGTAAAAAAAATTAGTTTATTTGAATATTTTCCTCAAATTATATATGCAGTGTATTTGGTATATGGAGTGACTGTATGATATATATACACGTTACTTCTCACATTTCGTCTCGAGCTCCCGCAAGCTGACGTGCCGGAGGGAAAATGACATGACGCACAGCACGCCGCTACTTCGCGTGCAGTGTGTCACTGCCTTTAGACTGCCAGAGATTTTAGCACAGTGTTAAACCCTCATGTAGACAATTACGTTCTACATGTTATTATTAAAGCAATATTTTCTGCGCTCAGGGTTCCTATAACTGCGTGGAAATATTAGGCTGCTATGCTCCGAGCGTATTCACTCTTCAATGATATGTAAACTTTTATGCACAGTACTAAACATTTATCAAAAAAATATGATATATGTGCAAATTCAAGTGAAAAAGTTAATATAAAAGACGTGCCTTCCATAAGCACCAAAACCATCCCAATAGTGATAATAATATGCAAAACAATACTAAAAATGAATAAATACATTTTTTTTCCATCAATGTGTTGCTCAAATCAGTAAAATTTATGACAACATCCATGAACTCTTTTTGCATTATATGTTACCAATATTATTCAAAATAACATAGAACATCCGTGCAATATATAAAAAGCATCAGGGCTCGTTCACACCAATTGCGGTGTGTTCCAGAGCGGTAGCTGCTGGAACGCACTGTAATTGCCTACTAAACTCCCCCACTTCATTCTGGGGCGGGAGGGGGCGTGACAGTGCATTGAAGTCAATGTCACCGCAGCCACTCCTCCTGCCCGCAGTGCGATTGGACTCCTGGCAAAACATTGCCTGTGTTCCGTTGCGAACGCAAAAAATACTGCATGCTGTATTTTTTTGCGTTCGCAGTGGACCGGAACGCAGGCAATGTTTTGATGATTGCTAAGAATGCATTGGACATGAGCTACATATTACACTGGTGCACTGTAGGGCTGCAACCAACTAATCGATAATGAGAATAGTTGTCAACAATTCTCATTGTCGATTAATTGGTGTTTATCCCTAAGTTCTCTGGGAGCCAGTGTTTCATAAGCTTGTCGCAGCTCCCAGCGGGGAATGGAGGGGACACAGACCCTTGCAGCCAGTGCCCAGCGGTGAGGAGAGCTCCCACATATTGACCCTCCTCCACTATGCAGCTCTCTATTCCCTGCTGGGAGCCAGCTGCATGCTGCAGTTTGTGTCCCCTCCGATCCCACATCTCTCCCCCTGTATGAACAGAGGCAGTGGGCATTGGAGGGAACACAGCCCGATGCAGCCGGCAGCCCACCACCCAGTGGGGAGGAGAGACTGGCTGTCAGCCAATGCCGCTGTGACTCTATATTGGATGCAATAGCCAGCTTGCTATTAGCTATTTCATATTGCAATAACCAATAGTAAGCTGGCTATTGCACTCGCCCACCCACTGCCTGCTGTCAATCAGCAGAGGAGTGGACCAAAAGGAGAACAGTTGCAGCCCTAGTGCATTGTGGTGTCATGATTTGTTAATGGCATCCCAATGTACCTAGCCATCGTATGCATGTTGCATCGCGCCACCAGGCGCAGTATCTTATTACCATGCCCTTAAAAAAGGGTCATGTGCTCCTTTTACTGCGATTTAGCTGAAGCGTACTTATGATGTCACATTGCAAAGTTTCTCCCCAAGCCACTCCACTATTCAGACAGATGTAGCCATGTTGGCTGCACGCTGTGCATATTTACTCCCCTCTAAGATGTCCCTCTTCCTCAGTTCTAATGTTAGGAGGTATGGGGAAGATTGAAGTGAACAAAGCATCGCCTCAATCACAGTCTCCATCCCTTTAATAGATAAACGCTGTTCTATTGTCCATTGAAATAAAGTTATTGAGAACATTTTTTTTCTGTTTTCTGATTGGCTGGGGCTCTCGGTTGGAACGCAGAGTGTATCGTCGCCTCTCATTGACGAAGTAAAGAAGCGACTTTCAGTCAGGATGTTTAGGAAACCGAACCGTAACTTGCGGGTCCGGAGAGCGGAGTCCAGCGGGGAGGAGGAGGTGGAAGAAGGGGAACGGAGCCAAGTGGAGAGGCCGAAGAGACCCGGCGGACGAGGCCTAACCTGCGGGACTAAGAAGAAAAAAGAGGAGGCGGACATAGAGAAGACTGACACCGGGGACGCAGTGGGGGCCCCTTCTGGGACTGGCGGCCTGCTCAGCTTCACTGAGGAGAGAGGTGAGCGAAAATGGTATCCCCCCCCCACCCCACTGCTTGTTATATGGAAACCCATTCTTATGTTACATGGCACCCCAGCTTGTTATATGGCACTCCCTACTCCCCCAGCTTATTATATGGCATCACCTTATTGCATGGCATCCTCAGCTTATTACATGGCATCCCCTGCCTCCTTGGCTCCTTACATGGCACCCCCTGCCTCCTTGGCTCCTTACATGGCACCCCCTGCCTCCTTGGCTCATTACATGCAATCCTCGGCACACCTAACTATATATGCACCCCCCCTGCGCCCCCCAGCACATCACATGGCATCCCCATCTTGATATATATTATATATTTAATCTGCACACCTTTTGTATCCATCTACATAAAAGGGCTTCCAAATGTTTTGTGTCTACCTGCATGCATGCATGCATGCATGCATGCCGTGTTTATCAGTTTGGGATATAACCCCTACATACCTGTTATATCATGACATGTCACTTGTGGAATATTTACCTACGCACCTCTCATGGAATCCTCTGTGGCATGTAAAGAATATCAAGAAACAGTAAGCAGAAGTTTAACAAGTCTACGTAGAAAAAAAAAACTTTTTTGGGTTTTTTTAAAGCACAAAATTAAAGTCAAATTTTTTCCCCCTCCCCCCAATGTTAATGTCAGCACTTACCTTAAATGTGGTTTCTTAAGCCGATCTTCTTCTTTCCTGATGTTTTCATCTGTCCCTCCAGCGGTGCGGCAGCTCTCCGATCCAGCGCTGACTCCTCTGTCCTTGCTGGCACTTCCTGTCCCAAGGTGTCTGCATGCAGGTGCACGCGTCCATAGACTTACCTTGCCTCTCTCCTCGTCTCCCGGCTGAAAATCCGGACTGCGCATGCCCAAGATGCTTTGCGGCCGCCCGAGCAGTTTCCGATTTTCGGGCGGGAGCGTGTGGCGAAAACGGGGTAAGTTTAAACCGCTGTTACAGCGTTTTTGTTTTTTTAATTAAACTTTTTGCCTATATCTACTGCTTGCTAGCAGTAGATATAGGCAAAAAAACATAGGCTTTAGAAACCCTTTAAATAAAAGCCACTGATTGGCTAAACATACCCTCCCTTCCTCCCTCATTGTTCTCTGCTAACTTGATGGTGGCTCTTTAATGTTCCATTTATCTTACTCCAGGTGAAGAGGCGACCTTTCAGATCAAGAAACCGAGTGTGAATGCTGTGATATTTAAAGTTCAGAAGAAGACTGAAAATGTTGAGGTTCCCAGTAGATCCCCTGAAAATGGTAAATAATTTCATTACATGGGAGATGTTGAAAGATCATCAACCAATTTGTTAGATCCGAGTATGGAGGAAAGCCTGTCACCAACCTGACCAATCCAAACTAAGAACATGAGGATAGATTCCTCCCCCTCGTTTTTCCACACATGTTTAAAATTATGGTTGCAACCAACTAATCGATAATGTCAACAATTGTCATTATTGATTAGTTGGTGTGGATCCCCTGGGACGAGAGGCTGGCTATTGCACCCACCCACTGCCTGCTGTCAATCAGCAGAGGAGAGAACTGAAGGAGAAAGTTCTCCTTCAGGTCCTCCTCTGCTGACTGACCGCAGGCAGGGGGTGGGTGCAATAGCCAGCCTGCTATTGGCTTTTTCAAATTTTCAAATTGCAATAGCCAATAACAGGCTGGCTTTTACACCCCCATATATCATATTGTACAGATTTCCCCCTCTCTGTCACTTCCTCCTGTCATGCTCCACCACCTGGCCTGACACCGGAGAACAGCCAGCTGGGTGTACCTGGAGCCCCCTTCCTCCACTCACCTGCCGGCA
>NW_017306321.1:2053958-2068463 GCF_000935625.1 Nanorana parkeri | reverse complement strand
GCGGCAGTGGTGGTCGGTGAGTTTTGGAGCTTTCCTCACCACTGGGCTGGGAGCAGCGGGGATTGGAGGGGACACAGAGCCGATGAAACACTGGTTCCCAGAGGGGAAGCAGAATTAACGAATCAATAATGAGAATCGTTGACTTATCAATAACATTGATTTGTTATTGCAGCCCTAGTCATCACTCCCCGTGGGGATTGCCTCCTCCCCGCTCTCCATTCCTCCAGAGCTGACTGGTGGGACAGACAGGGGAGGAAATGGCACAGCTGGCTCTGGCTCTAGAAAGGCAAAGTCAGATGTCAATCAGGTAGTGGGGGTGGATCCAGACAATATTGTCGGGATCTTTTCCGGCTGCAGCGCAGCTCTGCACTGTCGGCATATAGTGGCCAATAGCTTTTTGCTGAGTTTTGGGTCACAGAAGGACATCAGTAAATGTCCCCCTGTGACCGAAAAGAGAACTAATGCCAAAAAAGGTTTGGCCATAGTTCTTTTTAAGGAGACATTAGGGGTCAACGTACCCCAATGAAGTTGATGAAGCACAGCTCATGCTTGATCAGCTTCTTCTCCGGTAGCTTATTACCATGCTCTGGGGTGCAACGCAATAAATACAAAATAAAAAAAAGGGTTTGCACTTCCTTGGTGCGAATTAGATGCGGTAGGCAGCCCATTCAAATGAATGTGCTTCCCTACTGCAAAGCAGTAATAACTCACTACAACCTATGTGTAATGTCATGTCACACAGTTGTGAATGGAGGCTTAAAGCTGAGGCAGACTAAAAGATGATCTTTCCCATAATGTCTTCCAGGACAGCATCACGAGATGGAATCTCCTCCCCCACACACAGGAAACACGTCACTTAATCTGTTTAAAAGACCCTCCTCTCCTCCACTCCCTCAGTCTTTTGTGTTTTCTCAGTCAAGCTGGGGGTTCTCGTGATGCTGTCCTGGAAGACTAATGGAAATAGAGTTACCGGTAAGTCCTAACTCTGAATATTATTATTATACAGGATTTATATAGCGCCAACAGTTTGCGCAGCGCTTTACAATATAAGGAAGACATTACAGTTACAATACAAATCGGGACATACATTTGACTTGGTATCAGCCTCTTTCAAGAAGAGGTCAGACAGAGAGAGGGGGAAGCAGTACAAGGAGCCAGTCAGGTGTGCAGCAGTGCAAGGAAGCATGCTGACAGGACATAGAGATGAATTCACTGCTTTCACTGTCCAGTCACAGGGTGGGGGAGGAGACCTAGATGGACGGAAACACATCCTTTGGCAAGTAAAACAGCTCCTTTTACATGTATTCTATCTGTTTACTTAACTGTTTGCTTGGAGTTTGGGTGTAATCTATTGCCCGTGAGAATAGGATCTCTTTTCCAGCAGATCTAACATGCTGTTTCAATATAAAGGGGGGTGGTGGGGGAGTATGAGGTGTTTCCTAGTGCTGGATCAGGGCTACAAATATATAAATGTACAATTGAGTAATCCCAATTCATGTCTTTTAAGATTCACAAGGCGGCAGCCATTCAGAACAGGAGCACAGTGAACCTGAAGACCTGGAATGTGTTAAGGAAGAAGGGTCAGTGGAATCTGCAAGCACTAGCACATCTCCATCTGCTTCTCCATCTCCACCATCACAGGCAGGTCTGTAGCTACTGTTGTCGTTGTAATTGCATGCATATAGGGGGTACAGAGCTGATTTGTACATGCAGCTGAATTGTCAGACCTTTCCAGCTTAAGCACATAAGAAAAACTCAGGAGGAGACATTGTAATTACTTGGAATACTGTGCTAGGGCTCGATTGAGCACACAGAGCACTGTTCTGAGGACATGCTAGGCACATTGAATTTTCTACCAGGGACATTCAGATGCCAAGGAGCACCCCGCAAGTGACATAGTGAGCACACGGAGTACGCTACAAGGGACATGCGGTACACACTGATCCTCTTTTTAACTCTGAGTGCCGTACATCGCTGGCAGGGGGCCCCTGTAAACGAATGGTACTGTTTAGCCATGTAAAGGCGACTGTAAGCTTTACACTTAAAGTGATTCTGGTGGCTGAGTTGCCACCAGATCGCTTCCAGGGGCCAGTGAAGAGTGCAACAGTGACAATCGCGCTACTTATGTTGGGTATCACCCAGTGCGTCAGAGGAATAATTCTAGGGCCAATATTCATGGTTAAAATAGAACTATGGGGTAAGTGTTTTTCCCCATAGTTCTCTTTAGGTTCACGGGAGGACATGTACTAACCTCCCGCTGTGACCCAAAGCTCAGTATATCGCGGTCTATTGCTCACTATATACTCAGAGCACCGCAGCCGGGACGGATCCCAACAATACTGTCGTGATCCACTTAGCTGCGTGAGTAACAGCTGGCGCTGCCTATCTAGAGGCAGAGCCAGCTGTGCCTGCCCCCTCCCCCATTCGTTCCTCCAGTCAGCACTGGAGGATCGGAGAGGGGAGGGGGGAATCCCTGCAGTGAGCAGTGACTGAGAGTCACCGCTCACTGCAGGGAGATGATCGGGAAGTGAGCAAATCGGTGCATGTTTCTGCTCACTTCCTGATCTATAGAGCCGGCCTGTGAAAGCTTCTTTGTCACAGGTCGGCTCTAACTATGTGGATGAGTGGCAATTACTCACCTCATAGTTCTCCTTTAATGCTATAAAATGATGACCTGTATGTGCTTTTGAAGTGTCGTCTATGGACAATTTGGAGTACAATTTTTATTTTGTTTGCCATTTCATGGGCGTATGCTAATTATAAGCTTGGCATGGGTATTATATTCATGCACACAAGGCCCACTTCTAGGGGCATGCTGGGCACGTGAAACCCACTTCTAGGGACACCATTTATAATGATATGTTCACATTTGTGGCTTTCAAGGGACAGTCACACTTTTACTATGATTGAATATACTGTGTGTGTTTAACAGGTGATTGTTTTTGAAAGTTTATACATGACTTGAAATCTTTATGTTCAGCGCAGTTGAAATCCCAGACGCAAAGCAAATCCAGGCAGCTCGCAGACGGCGAAATCGGGCACAGACAAAAGGAGATTTCTTATCGCTAAATGCGTCTCATGAAGCCTCGAATTCTAGCCAGTCAGAAAGCGACAATGAACTGGATGATCATGAGAGAAGGATCAAGTTTGCCCCCGGGATGAAAACTTTAAATGAGCAGATGGCTGAGGAAATGGGTAAGGTTCCTGCAGAAAGTACAGCAAACGGATATTCTCATGAAGTGAAAAGAGGCCAGCGGAACAGTCATTTAAACCATAGTGCAAAATGAACAGGAAGAGCAAAGTTGGCTATTCACTGACTGCTCTTATGAGCACTTGAATTCTGACTCCAACCAAAACCTGCTTTCCATTTCTATACTTCATATTGAACATTTTTACCAAAGATGTATAAAGAATACCAGTAATGTCAATGGTATAATGTGGTGTGCAGGATCAAAAGACTCTTAGGTCTTCACATACAATGGTACCAGAGTACATAGACAGTTCAGCTACAGGGTAGGGGCATGGACTACTATCCTAATGTATGTTGAAGCTTCTCTGTGGACAGACCAAAGGCTCTTACTGAACAAAGCAGTATGGAGATGAGTTAGCTTCTACATACGTGGTTGAGCTATAATGTGGTTTCATGTGTAAATGGGGTAGGAGATGGTTAAAGTAGAGCTCTGGGCAGAAATATTTTTAACCCATGCAGTGGGGCTACCCCCACACTGCAAGGGTTAAGTGCTTAACTATTAACAAAAATGTATCTTCTTTGTGTATCACTCGGCTGTAGATCCTCAAATCATCTCTGAATTGGTGCCGACACTGTCCTTCCTTTTGGAGGGGGGCTACTTTTGTTCCCCATGGTCCCTGTGTGTGCTGGGAAATAGTCACCGCTCCTAGCTCGCTCCTGTGATGGACTACAATCTCATTACAAATTAGTATGCTAAACATGAGATTGTAGTCCATCACAGGAGCGAGCTAGGAGCGGTGACTATTTCCCAGCACACACAGGGACCATGGGGAACAAAAGTAGCCCCCCTCCAAAAGGAAGGACAGTGTCGGCACCAATTCAGAGATGATTTGAGGATCTACAGCCGAGTGATACACAAATAATGTACAATATTGTTAATAGTTAAGGTACTTGAAAGCATTTTTAAGGTTTAAACCCTGAGTTTAATGCCACTTTAAACCTTGCACCAACTTATTGATCATGCTAATTTACCATTAGCTATTGATATAAACGCTTTTAGCAGGGATTCCCTGAGACTTGAAAATGATTCCTCTGGGGTAAAAAGTATGCAGTAGAATATATTAACCACATATACTGTTCTTTGTGTTGCAGCGTCTGGCAGTGACTCGGGCAGTGAAAACCAAGAAGACGATGACAGCCAGAAACGATGGGAGGAGCTGCAGATAAGAAAAGCTGTCAAATGTCCGCAGGTCTGCATTTCACCTATTGTATGTCTGATCATCTGTTTTCCACTATTTCATTTGTGATTTTCTGATTAGTTCATTGTAAACCTTATCTACAGCTTCAAACATTGTGTGATCTTTTGTTACAGCTTATATGTTCCTTATCTATTCTTTCATTTGAACTAGAAGCTTTCTATGAGTGATAGGAAGTAAAAGCAAAGCCAGAGATGCAATGCTCCACCCTTTATATCTCCCTGCACTTAAAGGGGACCTTCACACCTAAATATGGCTTTGCACAATTCTATCTCTCTCCCCCAATCCAAAAAGCTGACTTTTTTTTTTTTTTTTTCTCTCAAAAAGTTTTTCTTTTTCTTTTTTCTTTTTTGTCTTGCATACAGATAAACCAAAGTATTTGTGCATACATCCAATGCTGCCGACGAATCGACGATCGAAAACGTTGCCAACGTTTTCAATCGTCGATTTTAATCGACTAAATCGATTAACTGTTGCAGCTCTATAGACTGTATGCCAGAATCTCTTTACCTTGGGGCAAGACCTTTTTTATTTAATTAACCCCTGCTTCTATTCTTGCCTAGGCAAGAATAAAGTGTACTCTGTTTGTGGTGCATCTTGGGATATGTGATGTGCATTGGTTTCCATATGCAGTGGCTGGAGGAGGTGGGACCTAGCACACATCATCAGGGGCTGCCTTCTTAAAACAGGAATAGACAGCCAGCTCCAAATTGCATCAGAAAGGAAGATGGTGATGCAGGACCCGGTGTGTGGCTGCGGAGCAGCAGATCACTACAAATCAATGCTGGAATTCCTGGTCAGGTGAGTATGTTAATTTAAAGATAACCCAGTGAAAAATATAAGTGAGGAATAAAACAAAAAAAAAAACAATGTGTGGGGGGTGAAACCGGCTGAAATTCCTACAGTGAGTGCTGATGTCGGCACTCTTCGGGACAGCATCCCTCGATCAGCTGATCGAAGGAGCCAGTCGGAAAATCTTCAAATGAAGAGACTGGGCAGCCAATGAGCTGCCAGCTCTGTTTGCATTTTCTGACAGCAGCTGGCGTCCTCTGTCAGCATACAATGCAAACAGCGGGAGATTCCTCGATCAGTGCTCTTACAGATTTATGAGGAAATCTGTCATATTTTAACTTCATTCAGCCCGCAGGTTGAGTGAAGATAATATTAGTGTATGGCCAGCTTACCAGTGGTTGTGTTTACAAGAAGTATGGATAATAAAGAAACATTGGAGGCGACACTGTGTGTGGTATTTCCCTTTGTTGACGAGAAGTAAAGGCCTGCAGTTAGCAAATGTACTGAAAAATATTTGGCGGTATTAATCAGAATTTTGATGTGATACACGATTGTAAGCTGTACATTGAAATCATGTGATGTAATGCTGGACTCCTCCCTCCATCATTCTCTGCTTTTGCTCACGTCGCGTTCTGTATTCTTGTCTTTGTTCTGCTAGGCTATTAGAGAACTTGTCTTACGTGGAGGCAGTCCGCCTCGCGTAAAAAGGCATGTGGAGCCAAAGCTGCCACTGGTGACTATGGTGGATGTAAAAAAGAAGCTGACAACAAGGTATTTTTAGAGCATATCTTTTAATTCAAGACCAAATCCCCCTGAGGGGGATTTCATACAAATGGGGTATTTCAGTTACAGGTGAAATCCGAATCTGATGCAGACAGTAGCCCATGAACACGTGCCCTAATGAGTTGTACTTGAGAACTCTGCATTTTCATTGACCTGCGTGTTTCTAGGATCAAACAGCCCACTACAGCCTCACCCACATATTGGTCTTGATAGGGGTCAGTATCATTCTCCATACTTTGTACTAAGTAGGGATACACCGTTATCGGTTTTTCGATATCTAGGAAAAGTACCGATATATTTTTTTTTCCGGTACTAGCCAATGCAGATACCGGAAGTCCCATTAAGGAAGCCAGGCGGTGTGTAATGACTCACCACCTGGCTTCCTGATAAGCCAGGAAGCCAGACAGCGTGTAAAGACTCGCCATTCGGCTTCCCGATTAGCAGGGAAGGTGTCTCCATAAATAACGAGGAAGCATGGAGCCGGCTTCCCAGCCAATCAGAAAGTCGGGCGCTGTCATTACACGCTGCCCAGCTTCCTGGTACCGGACGTATTGGGCTAGGATCGGAGCATTTGGGCGATTACGAGTACTCGCCCAAATACTTGGCACTGATACTGGTACTAGTATCGGTGCATCCCTATTTATTAAGGCATCCATAGACTTTAGAGGGTGGTAAATGCTTCCCCATTGCCCTGCACACATTTTAGAATAGATCACATTAGAAATACCTTTTTATTTTAAACAACATTTTTCTATGTTATCATGTGACCGCAAAGTTCCAGCGCTACCCTTCAGCCCGCTGGAGGGTGTGAAGTCTTCGCCGCCGACAACACAGAGCTGTGGACACCGGTGGGTTACAACACTGCTGTATGTGATTCAGTCTGAGTTGCCTCTCAATGTTTTCACAGACAAGCCAGGGCTTCACGTGACCACATGAAAAAAATATCTGCTGCAATTTTATTTTAAAAAAATGCATGCATGACAGTGGGATGGTAGGGTACAGTTCAGCCTAAAGTTTAATACAGTGCTCTGCAGTGAACTTTTAAGAGTTTGCACTTACTCCAGACCTTTCCTGCGCAATTTACCACCTACTAAAGTCTATGGATGCCTTAGTACAAAGTGTGGAGAATAACATTGACCCATTTACAAAAAATCAAGTTTGCTCTGCATTATTTTTTTTCCTTCTATAAACAGAATGCCAGATGGAAGTTTTGTAGGCATTTGTGGGCAGGAAGTCAGCTGTGTGCTGGAGAATATCTCCCCTTACATCACCTCATTGGGTGATATTAAATCCTACCTATATTTTAATGCTTTCAGCTGGTGAGGGTAACGCACATTATATGCCCCCACTTTCTGGTTTTAGAGTGGCTCCCTGACTGGCAAGGTCCTATAGAGCCCCGCTTTAGCCATGCTTTCGAGCTTGCTTCTGGGAAAGGACCAGAGGCTGACCTGATGACGCTGCCTGTGGCCACATGCATATGCAGCCCTAGAAGACTAGATAAAGCAGATGCACCTAGGTAAAGCAGACGCTCTTCCTCCAAGGTCTGTGCATGCGCAATGGTGTTATGAATTATGGGACATGTGGCCCTGAGGAGGGGGATCGGATGATGATCTATGATGCTATGGCTGTACGCTTCCTGACTGAAAATTCGTGTTTCTGGACTTTTTTTTTTTTTAAGCGATCATCTACTGTCCCTGCTCAGTTGGTCTGTACGTATGTAATTTGGGTTAAAAATCTGAGGCTTTTGTACTACCCCGTTTCCCCGAAAGTAAGACCTACCCCGAAAATAAGACCTAGTACTATTTTTGGGAATTGCTAAAATATAAGACCTACCCCGAAAATAAGACCTAGTTGTGACCATTCCCAGGGCCGGTGGTGGCATAAGGGGAAACTTGAAGAGCCGCGGGAGAGAATCAGCGGTGCCAGCGCTAGAGGAAGCGAGGGAGCAGAGCCGCATAAGCCGATGCCTCCTCTACAGCGCCGGCTCCTGTCACAGGCGGAGTGATACCAAATGCACTCCATCTGTGAGGAATCGATAGTGAAAGCGCGCTTCACTCATTCTGGCCAGCGATTGGTTAGCAAATTGCTCTTGGAAAGGTACGGCATCCCTGATTGCCCTGATCACCATATTTTTGTAGATGAATAAGTGTGGATTGTTGTACATTAAAAAAAAAATAAAATAAGATCTATCCCGAAAATAAGACCTAGTGTGTTTTTTTGAGCCAAAAAAAATATAAGACAGTGTCTTATTTTTGGGGGAACACGGTACTTAAAAGTAGAACTGTGGGCAGGTTTCTGACACCTTTTTACATGGACCTGCTGAGTCCTGACTTCCATAACTTCACAGCAGCTATGAGAATAAATAGTTCCACGGTGTCTACAGCTACAGAGATCAGTTGGTGTTTGTTTTAAAGCTCATTTACTGCTTGATAAGTATGTGTAAATAGTGGAAATTCCATAGTGTCTTTTATGCAAATGCTAAGTTCACAGTCTCACTGGAGAACTAAAGTGTAGTAGAAGTGGAAAATTGCAGCTACATGGACTATTCCATATGGTTACACTTGAGGATTTTTCACCAGGATTCTACATTTGACCTGCAGCTCCATTTGATGAAATGATCAAGTTGCAGCCTCCAAAATGTATTCGCACACCAATGAGCACATGAAAGGTTGGATTTCACTCTTTTGGGCTTGACAGACAGAAGCTAAATGAAAAGATTTTTAGGTGTGATTTCCCTTGGAGCTGGAAATTCTTTAGAAATCGTATATCAATATTCCTATTTTGTCTTCTGCTTCCCAGAATAACCTCCATTCAAGAGGTGCATCGCTCCCATCTGCTTGACTGTGAAAAATACACGCATGACTTAGAAAATTCTAAAAACGTACTTGAGAAATTGGAGACGTCCTCAGGTGAACAGAGTTTCACCTTTTTCAAAAAGATGAAGATTTATGTGGAGAATTTTGTTGACTGTCTCAATGAAAAGGTGGGTCAGTAATACAAAAATGGGCATGGAACCTAAATAGTGGAATGTTTGGACATGTTAAAAGTGTTCAGCCCTGGGGGGGAGTGTTATGAATGGTGTGGCGACCTTGTTGAAGGCTGGCTTCACTTTAACGAGTTGGGAATCTGAAATGTTACATTCGTTTTCACAGCCAGGCTTTTGTTTGCATCAGACAGGTTTGCATTCTCCTATAAGTCTGCAGTAATGCAAAAGCCTCTTGACGGAGCTCAAATGGAGGTCAGCTGCACCTGTAAATGAATTCTGAATCATCTCCGAAGTGTCTCAAACTGATGCCATCTGCACGAGCCTAAGTCCTGTCAACACAGGCCCTTGTACTGTGTAGCCCCTTGTATTACATCAGCTGTATTTTTTGTTGACTCTATTTAGGTATTCATATAGTGCCAACAATTTACGCAGCGCTTCACAAACTGCATATTCACATCAATCCCTGCCTTAAAGCAGCGGACAGTCTAAGGTCCTAACCTAGCATGTATACTAGGGCCAATATAGACAGTCAACCTACCATACAGCATGCAGCATACAAGCATGCAAATGAACATGCAAACTCCATGCAGGCATTGTCCTTGGTCAGTGCTGCAAGGCAGGAGTGCTAACCACTAAGCCACTTAGTTGTACTCTGTTTGAGGTGTAGAAGGCCCCAAACATTAGTAGTAACAAAAAAAAACCTGTATATCAGTTTCTTCCCACTACTACGGTGGTTTAACACCGCTGATGTCAACTGGTTAAGGGAAAACAAAAGCCAAACCCGCATGGCCCTGTGTGAAAAAGTGTTTGCCCCCTAAACCTAATAACTGGTTGGGCCACGCTTAGCAGCAGGAACTGCAATCAAGCGTTTGCGATAACTTGCAATGAGTCTGTTACAGCGCTGTGCAGGAATTTTGGTCCACTCATCTTTGCAGAATTGTTGTAATTCAGCCACATTGGAAGGTTTCGAGCATGAACCGCCTTTTTAAGGTCATGCCACAGCATCTCAATAGGATTCAGGCCAGGACTTTGACTAGGCCACTCCAAAGACTTCCTTTTGTTTTTCTTCAGCCATTCAGAGGTGGATTTGCTGGTGCACGAGGTCACGAACAGATGGCCGCACATTATCCTTCAGGATTTTTTGGTAGACAGCAGAACTCATGGTTCCATTTATCACAACAAGTCTTCCAGGTCTTGAAGCAGCAAAACAGCCTCAGACCATCACACTACCACCACCATATTTTACTGTTGGTATGATGTTCTTTCCCCAGTCATCGTCCAGGGCAGCCTCTGAGAGATGGGATCCTCCCACTTACCTGTCGCCAGATCGCTTCTGTGTCCCGTAGAAGACAGATCTTGGTCATTGTTTATGATCAGGAGAGGATCATGTGACCACTATGACAGCCAGTTACAGTGATCACATGATTGGGAAGCCCAGGAAATACCTTCTGTGTTAATATCCCATAGAAAGGCCTGCTCCTGTAGCTCTTTTCAGTCATCTGCTATGGCCAAAAGGCTGGCCTAACCTCTCTCCTGTATTTAAGAATTGTCCATTTGAGGCCCCACATCACAGCGATAGCCTGACAGTGACGTGCAGTAGGGGGTGGGACTTGCTTCAAATTTGCATAGTAAATGACTAGGTTTAGGAGTTCCTGAGGCTGTCGCTGCGAAATCTGAACTGACATACAAGCTGTTGGAGAGACTGCTATCACATACCTTGGCTTGTTCAAAGCCCAATGGTTTACTACAATTTAGTCTGTTTGTTCCTAGATTCTACAGATTAATGAGCTGGAGGCAGAGATGTTCCAAATCTTAGAAGAACGAGCCAAAATTTTACTGAAGCGCAGGCAGGATGATCTCCGGAATGAGTCGGCTGCAGTTCAGAAACTCTTTGGTGAGTGTGTGTGTTTGACCCATGAATGATACTTGACTTCATTGCTACTGCAGAGGACATAGAGCAATTGCCTGTTTTTATCTCTCAGGAAATGGAGTAACAAGTGATGTGGAAACATCAGATGACAAAGTAGAAAATCAGATTCAGGATTGTGAGCTACGGAGGTAATGTACAAGGATTGCTGAAATTGGCAGTACTTGGAATTTGAGCGTTTGCATTTCATTATCTGTTCTTGCCTATCTATAGAAGGAAGAGGCGACAGAGGCGGGCAGAGTCTGGAGAGGAAGACCACTGTGAAGGAATGTCCAGTGATGATGAGCTGCCCACTGACCTAGAGAACAACCTGCAGAGAAGTCGAGGTAACTGTAGACACAGCTGTTTTGCAGTGGTGAAAATTGTGTTACTAGCTAGTTATATGCTAATCTTTTACTTCTTGTAAACTACATTTACAAGAAGTAAAAATCATTGTTGGAGAACTTTTGAGGTATCCCAAGATTAGACTTCTACAATCATATGTCATGTAATGTTGGAGAGCTCACAGCACTCGCACAGGGTTTTTCATAAACCAAAAAGTCTTTATTCTTTTTCTTCAGACAACTAAGGAAGTCCAACATAAAATAGCTTGTCTTCAGCATCACATATATTGGTTTACCAGTTGTGCCACACACTCACTGTCCCGGCCTTTTAAAGTTTTTCTCTTGCAGCACTGCTTCTCAAGCCTCAGGGCCACTGTCTGTTTCCTCCAGCCTCCCTGGCTGTTCCTTGTGTGGCTTCAACCCACCACCTGCCTCGGCCCTCGTGTGCCTCCAGCACACACCACCTGCCTCGGCCCTCGTGTGCCTCCCGCACACACCACCTGCCTCGGCCCTCGTGTGCCTCCCGCACACACCACCTGCCTCGGCCCTCGTGTGCCTCCCGCACACACCACCTGCCTCGGCCCTCGTGTGCCTCCCGCACACACCACCTGCCTCGGCCCTCGTGTGCCTCCCGCACACACCACCTGCCTCGGCCCTCGTGTGCCTCCCGCACACACCACCTGCCTCGGCCCTCGTGTGCCTCCCGCACACACCACCTGCCTCGGCCCTCGTGTGCCTCCCGCACACACCACCTGCCTCGGCCCTCGTGTGCCTCCCGCACACACCACCTGCCTCGCCCCCCGGGGGCCCCCCCCCACCCCCCCCCCCCTGCCACAGCCCTCGTGTGCCTCCAGCACACACCACCACCATCCTCTGAACTCTGGTCTGGGCTCTTAATGAGGCTGCTCTCAGCCACCTGATCTCCAGTCCTGAGGTCAGGTGTTGCTGGTGATTTCATCCCACCCGGAACTCTTAAGAAATCTCCAGAGATCCAGATCCCAGCTACAATCCAGAAAAAACGGAAGAAACTGAAAGGCCAGTTTCTTCCCTGCAAAACGAATTGCATTCTAGAACCTCTCAGCCCCTCTGGCTGAGAGTCCTGGGTTACCGTGTTGCCAGCATACTCCATGGCATTGCCACGCACTCCCACAGTCATAAAACACACAATCTTTAGATTAGCAAGATTACTTTGATATAACTATCATTAACATCTCCCATAATTTTATAATGCAGCTTCATCTTCTCATCTCCTATATTCTGTAAACATTGTTTTTACATAAGTCTCTCCCAGAATATTGTACTCCACATTTTTTCATCTTCGCAGGGATTTAATAAGATGTATATACTTGATGCGTTTTGCGTAGATTTGTTTCTTCAGGAGATGGCTACACAATGTTTAACATACATGGTTTATTCTGTTGCCTTCTATATATGGCTTTCATGGATACCCATAAATTATCTATGTAAACGATTAATGTTATCTTAAATAATGGTTTTTAAATAATATGTTTAATAATACAAAATGATTCATTTTAGAATAAGTGTAGCCATCTCCTGAAGAAGTGACTCTTCACGAAACGCATCGAATATACCATACATCTTCAATGCAGCCATAGATCAGAATCCATGCCCAGATCACTTGTAGCAGCCTGCTTGTTCACCCACTCTTCTGGACCACGGCAATTGACTTCAGGATGGTGAGCGGGGAGCAGAGTCGGGAGTAGACTGGAGAATGTCTGCTCTTCGATCTGCTCTGTGTGATCAATGAGACAGAGTGCGCTTCCTGCTGTCACAAGCCAGGCTGCACAGGAGATCCTGCACAATGCTGTGGTCGATCTTCTGTATTAGACGGCAGGGGAGACATAGTCTCCACAGAGAGAACCTGTCCCCTCCAAATGCTATCATACAGGGCTTGTTAGCCCTTGTGTAATAGCAATGAAGTTTAGTGAAAAAAATTAAAATAAATGTAATAAAATAAGTAGTGCTGCCCCCATTCCACACCCCTGATTGATAGGCCTGATGCATGGTGGATCAAGCAGTTCATGATTACAGACTGCAAATATTTGACACATGTACATTTCCAGGAGGATCCGAAACGTGTGCTTTATGTGCTAAGTATCTAAATAGCTGGATTGTTCCTTCATCTATGTTCTGCATGAAAAGTCTCACTGATCTATGTGATATTTTTTTCCCCCTCACCTGCAGAAAACATCTTAGGGCAGTGCAGGACCATATTTGATGATGTCCATGAAGACTTCTGCCGAGTTAAGAATGTACTGCGTAAATTTAATGAATGGAGATTGAAGTTCCCCGAGTCCTATTATGATGCTTATATCAGTCTCTGTCTACACAAGATTCTGAATCCGCTGGTCCGTTTGCAGCTGATAGGCTGGAATCCGCTGGAGGTGGGTTTGTATAATTTGCATGTAATGTCACTGCCTTTGTAATGTCTGTTTTTTTTCGTTAACAAAAAATGTCATAGAGAGTCTCGGATGTGTATAGTTAGCAAGTTTTTATTTATGTATTCATTACATTCACATGAGGCCCGGCTCCTCAGCTGTTTGGAAGTACAATTCCCATGTGGCATTGCAAGATTATCACAGGCATGACTCCCAGAGACAGATGCATTATGGGATTTGTAGTTTTACCACAGCGGGAGGGCCGGAGTTTGCCCTAATCTCACATACATATACCAGGTCTTTGGAGCATTGGAGGAAACCAGAGTACAGGGAGGACCCCAGTGAACTGTTTGATTATTAGTGTTAGAGAGTTGAACTCCAGGCAAGCGGCTAGATACGCAGATGAAATACATGTCTGTAAAGGATTCGTATTTGTGTCCATCCAGTCCTGAGGTTTACACAGCCCTACCCCACAACAGATCCATCCTGGTGACTTGACTGTTTTTTTTCTTCTGTAGTTAATTTGTTACCCCTAGGATGAAGTTTAAATATGTGTGTTTGGTTAATCACACATGTCTTGGTAATTGTAGTCTGTCATTTGTTTTATTTTTATTGGTGCCGATCAATACCTGGTGGTCCCTGCTGGTCCCCCTTGTTTCCAGTATTAAGCTGACCTCCTCCACATGCTGGTGTGGTCAGTTTGTGTATCTGGGATGTCATCTAGCAGGTTTAAGACGCAGTGCCAACCTACGGGGTGCCTGTATCTTCAGTAGAGATGAGCCTGGGCAGGGTGAGAACCCACTTTTTCTGAATTTGCCCAAGTTCATTTAAAACTGACCTCCACACCCA
>NW_017306321.1:2049372-2053933 GCF_000935625.1 Nanorana parkeri | reverse complement strand
CTGCGGGGTAGGGAAGCCGCCACTTCACAACTGATTGGGCCAGGAGGAGGCGGTGGTAGTCACAGATATAAACAGGCTTCGGTGAACCGGGATTACTCCAAGCCTGGGATCCTCACTAATCTTCAGTCAGATTGCCGCTGACACTCCCCCTCCCGGCTTAAGTGGCAGCCGCTCTTGGTTGAAAGCTGCCGAGCATCGTTTCCGCCCCTAGTCCCGCTAATGTGGGGAGACACGAGAGAGCAGTCACATGACCACCGATAAAAGATATAAATAAAGCTATTTACAGTCCTGTTTTATGATCTAGTACAAGGCATGTTAGGTGAAAGTGTATTGATTCTATTATTTATATACGCATACAGGGCTAATTTAAAACAGGAGCCAATGAACCTACCAGCATGTCTTTGGAGTGTTGGACCTGAGTACCCGAAGGAAACCCACACAAGCACAGGGAAGAACATGCAAACTCACTGCAGATAGTTTCCTGACCAGGTTTTGAACCTGGGACCCCCCGAGCTGTAAGGCAGAAGTGTTAACCATTAAGCCACTGTGCTACCAGGTCTAGTCCTAGCCTGTTTTTGGATAGGAGAGGCAGCAAACTGATGAGTTTGTCTCTCTGTCACTCTGCTCCCTCCTTCTATTAGCGTGTCCCTTGTTAGCACATGACAACTGTAGCACAATTGATTGACTTCTTGTGGTGCCTCTTTGTCTCGGTCTGAGTTCTGCTGTACAGTGGACTTGAAGAGGCTGATACCGGGTAACATTCAGGTACTTCCCACAGAATACATCACCACATACCTCCACATCTGATTCTCAGTATAGCTTCTTTGTGCATAACTGGTTGCTTTATCATGTGTATCTGGAAATATTTTTCATTGTTGAGTTGTGCTTGTTCCTCCAGGATGTCACTGAGCTGGATCAGATGCCATGGTACTGTGACACTGAAGAGTTTTGCTTCACCAAGGAAGAACATGAGAATAACATAGAGGAAAATGCAGATCACAAAGTGCTGTCAGCAGTCATTGAGAAAACTGTAGTTCCCAGAGTTTCTGGTAAGACAAACTTCATCCAAGGATGCTCTACATACACTGTGGGGTGCAGATCCAGAAACTGCTTTACAGCACGATGGTTTCTCATCTCTCCCATAAAAGAGAATTTCATTGTAAGTGAAACGTTATCTTTGCAGAATTTGTGTACATCACCCCCGTCCAATACAACATGCACACTGACTGCATGATTCTTTCAGGGGCAGAACATTTTCCTATTGCATCCGCCCACACAGCCACGCCATCCATTCGCAGATCCTTTGACAGGATCTGTGAATGGGGAAACTTCAAGTTCCATCAGCCACTGGGGCAGAGGGGCCTATAGATCACAATGGTGACATCAATGCACCTATAGTCCACTGAGGGGTCTGGAGGAGCATTGCATCCACTAATCACGGTTGCAATGCTTTACTGGCTCTATTGCAAAAATAGAAATATAATAAATGCTCATTTATTTCTTTTATGAGGAAGTATGTTAGGAGTTAGGAGAACTGTAGGCAAATATAAAATATTCACATTTATACTTTGTGTCTATTAAAACCACCTTTTAAATGTATTTTTAAACAGTACCTTTAGGCTGTCCTGTAATTCTCTACACAGCAGGATTCAGCCTGGGAGAAACACAGGCGGTTCTGTAAGCCAATCAAGCTTTACTACATTACTCAGCATACTGAGAGCTTGCTGATGGGAGTTGAGAGCAGAAGGTTCAGGAAAGCAAGTGTCGCTGCTCCTTCACTATTCATTTGAAGCTGGGGCAGTCTCGCTTTAACTGGAGTAGAGAAAAGTGAGGTCAGATCTTGACGTGTGCAAGGATTAGAAAACTAGCTGAACCAAATGCCATATACTTGGCAGGTAATATACTTCACATGTATTTCAGCTGAGTGCCTAAAGTTACACCTTTTTAAGGTATCTAAAACATTTATGTAATTGTTGTTACTCTGCTGTTTGCGTGATGACATTAATATTTAAGGTGACATGTCATTCATTCCAGGTTTTATTGAACATGTGTGGGATCCTTTGTCTTCGCAGCAAACAGAAAGGCTGGTGTGTTTCTGCAAGACATACGTCCTGGAGAATGAGTCCAGCAAGACGGTTAAGGTGAGATATGGAATATGGCTGTTCCAGTTCTGTGTGTCTTCACTTTATTTACAGTGTACATACAAGAACGATTTGTATTGCTGTCTGGTGGAAACAAATCTTTTCTTCTTTGCCAGATTACATATTGCCCTCACAGCCTTTGAAGCCACATACACAGGGATAAGGTGAAAAAATAAAGATAACTTTCCTCTTTAAGGCCTCATACACTCAGTCCCTGGAGATTCCTGTGCCAAGAACCCGGGGATTCTTGCAGCAGGAATCCCAGGTGCATCTGTATAGATGTGGCTGCTGTGCCAGTTTAGGGGAGTTGTATAAAGGCTCGAGCATCTGTCCCAATTTGCAGGTTGTACGATGTATGTACGATTACATTTGAACAGCCACGGACAGATGTGGCCCCTGCCAGCCTACCATTAACTTGAATGGACTCAGCAGCTGCATCTGTACAGACTCACCTTGGATTCCTGCTGCAAGAATCCGCAGGTTCTTGCCACTAGAATCACCAAGAGGCACATAAAAAGCCCTGTGTACAAATCACAACAATACATTATACAGCAATGCAGAATATCACCAGCCATAGAGGACTACAAATCCCAGAAATACATTATACAGCAATGGAGAATAATATAAAGCTGGATACTCTGTGTTGCTCGGGGGTGGTAGCCTGATGTCTCCAGAATCATAGGAGGGCTGTGCTGCATCTCAGGTGGTCTGTGCTGGGTCTCACCAGTGGACTGGAGGGTCACTCGAGCAGTGCGGTTCTCCAGGAAGGAGGAAATGTGAGGCTGGCACTGACCTGTAAATGCAATGTTTCGGAGACACTTTGCCTGACGAAGGGGTCCTGTAAGGCTACGACACGTTGCATTCACATGTCATGCTAAAGGAATACAAATAAAGATGATATTCCGAAGCAGAATGGTGTGTGGACAACATCTTCTAGATTGTATACTGTGGCGCCATCCACTAGTTGTTCCAGGAAACCCATTGGATTCTGGGGTGTAACGGTACGGTGTGCGAAGGGGATATTACAAAGAAAGAAAAAAAAACTGGTGCTGTAAACAGTCACCACAGTTCACAGGAAGGCTGCTGAGGTCCCCAGTATGCGTGGGACTTCAGGCAGCCACTTCCGTTTAAAAAAAATAAGAGTTCCGGTAATGGCGCCTATTATCGGGGCATTTTTACGGGTGCTTGTGAAAATGCTAAGTATTGGCACCAATACCGACATTGATATCAGTTAATCACTTAAAGGAATTATGCTAATCTAGGCAGGGTTCAGAAAAGAATGGAAGTCCTCCTCTATCCAGGCCTGCTCTGCCTCCCACCCTCTGCTATAGCTGTGGCTCCTGATGTGATAGTAGGACACTGATGTGAAGGGGACACTGAGGAATCTGATGTGACGAAGGCTCCTAGTGTGAGAGGGGAGACTCTGATTTTAAACGAAGAACCCCACTTTTTTTTGCATGGGGCCCTCCCTTAAAATCCATACCAGATCCCTATCTTGGATAAAGTTCTGTTTCTTTTGCGGTGCTTCATGATTTTGTATACTTTGTAAAGGTACCATGACTGATGAAAGGTTGAGAAACTCTGTTCTACACTATTCTTATGCTGATAATGTATTCTTGTACTAGGATCTCATCGCTTGTCTGGATTCAAGGCTAAGAAAAGCCATTGAAGATGATATTTATATTCCTCTTTATCCCAAAAGGTACGGTTTTTATTAATTGTATTAAAACTAGAAGAAAGGAAAAATGTGATGCCTGTACCATTCGGGCAGGTCTGAAAAAACTGACTGAAGATATATTGGGAGGAATTTATCAAAACAGGAGCAGAGAGAATCTGGAGCAGTTGCCCATGGCAACCAATCGGCACATCTCTTCCGTTTGCTCGTGTAAGATTTGAATATGAGACGGAGAAGCTGATTGGTTGCAGTGCAAATCTGCTCCAGATTTCATAAATTCCCCCCATTGAGTGTAAAACTAGGCTCGGCTAGTTTGTATTTTCTACCAAGGTTCAGGCTATTTATAGTTGTCCACCTCTAACTGTGAGAATGAGCAAAAATGCATTTGTTTAGATTGCCTTTGTTTTATTTATATCCCAATATTTTGGCTCTCTTGGGGTGGTTTCTTAGTGGGGGTGAGGAAAGCTCCGAAATCAGAGAAGTTATGGCTTCGGTTTGCACGTTCATCAGCGATATGGGAGAAGTGTTCTGTGGGTATGCAAAGAGATTTGATTTGACTAATCATGAAATATATTATAAATTAAGCAATTATAAAATACATGCTTTGTATTTGCAACATTATGTGACCGCTGGAAGGGTTCCAGGTCCAAAAAAGGTCACAGAGGAAGTACATTTGCGGGGGGGGGGGGCGACTTAGTGCAAGACAAGGATTTGGGATGCAGCCATTTTTTGGGTGTGGGTTTTA
>NW_017306321.1:2044267-2049246 GCF_000935625.1 Nanorana parkeri | reverse complement strand
CCAAAAAAGGTCACAGAGGAAGTACAGTGGCGGGGGGGGGGACGACTTAGTGCAAGACAAGGATTTGAGATGCAGCCATTTTTTGTGTGTGTGTTTTACAGAGTATTAGAAGACAGAAACTCTCCACATTCAAAGTTTCGAGAGAGACAGTTCTGGTTAGCTGTGAAAGTAAGTTACCTCCTATGGTCTTATCTTGCCTCTGGCAGTCAGTCGGATTTATATCCTGTATGTGAGAGTAACCCCGAGGCATGGCTGTTAGTTGGTTGGTATGCCATTGCCAGAATTTAAAACACTCTAAAATTCAATGTTTTTTGAAGTTGGATTCTGCACCTGCTGAGTGCACTTAGGATCCCTCGTCAACTACATACAGTATGTTCGCCTCCAAGACTTCTCCAGAGTCTCTCTCATCCTCTGGCATCCTACCCCAGCCTGTCCTGCTATCTCCTACTCTGCCTTAAGGCAATCCTTGAAAACTCATCTCTTGCCTATCCTACCTCGTACCTAACCACTGAACGATTACTTTTCCCAGCAACGCATCCCCACACAGCTATCACTTTGTGTCCCTAGTCCCTCCCTTTTAGATTGTAAGCTCTCACGGGTATGGCCCTCCTGATCGTTATGTCTTGAATTGTATTGTAACATCTTCCTTATATTGTAAAGAGATGCGCATAATGTTGGCAAATATATAAATACTTGTATAATAAATCGTAACATCTGATTTGATGTGATTTTCTTTATCCCTTATCAGACAGCTCATTATGAGGTTTCAGATAGAGATAAGCCGATCTGTCTGACTTTTGTACACACAAAGTTTTGCAACAGACCCATTGAAGTCTATGGGGAGGTGCAAATCTTGTTTCAATTCTGGCCATATGTAGGGTTAACAAGCACTCTATTGTCAAACTGCAGACATGGGGAAATGGGGACTGCTATGGGGGACATGTACCAGTGCCAAACTAAAAAAACCAAAACAAACCAGTATCTCTTCCTATACAGAATCGGCTCTCCCTTATGGCTCCAACACATACTGAAAATACAGCACCGCAAATTATTATTATTATTATACAGGATTTATATAGTGCCAACAGTTTGCACAGCCTTTATTGTGTAAAACACAATATAAGGAAGACATTACAATACAATTCAAGACAAGATGGTAAGGAGGGCCCTGGCCATGAGAGCTTACAATCTAAAAGGGAGGGGCAAGTGATACATGAGGAGGTAGCTGTGTGGGGATGAATTGTTTGACAACATGATGGTTGAGGTGGGATAGGCTTCCCTGAAGAGATTAGTCTTAAGGGATCGCCTAAAGGCAGTCAGAGTGGGAGATAGTTTGACAGGTTGGGGTAAAGAGTTCCATAAGATGGGAGAGACTAGAGAAGTCCTGGAGGCGAGCATGGGAGGAGTTGACGAGGGTGCTGGAAAGCAGGGGGTCTTTGGAAGCGCAGAGGGGACGGTGAGGGTGATACTATTGGATGAGTCTAGCGGCAGCATTCATGATAGACTGAAGGGGGGATAGCCTGTGTAGTGGTAGACCAATGAGGAAGGCCAATTAGGTTATTGCTTATTTCTAGTGGCCAACCTGTTGCATGAACATGAACCCAAACCTCATCCAAATTTTTAATTAGACAAAAGTAGCTGTAAAGCAAGCGGCCTGTCCTGAGCTATCTCTTTAGGTAACCCTTAACAACAATATAATAATTATTTATTTGTAAAACCGCAATTGTGCACATAGTAAGCAAACTTGTATAAAACAACTTCTAGACCAGGTTTACCAATTTACCACCAACCATTATAATTTCCTTTCAAAGATGTAACAGGAATGAAGGGGGCAAGCTGATGCAGGTATAAAGTGCAGACACCTAGAGGTGCAGCATCCTTTTAAACCATTTGTGTCACGGCTACAGTATATCTACAGCCATTTGGACTGGTATAGCTTTATCACTTCCTGAAGCTTGCCAGCCCCTTCCTGCCTACTGCACATTGCTCTTGACCTGTGCGGATGCTCATCATAGTGATGGGCCAGTAGGAATGTGTGGGGGGTCTGGGCTTAGTGGTACGATATAAGATAGACGTCTTGCCGCTGGAGTCCTCGGGTAATACTGCATTTGCTGAGTAGTCTCTATTGCCACATAATGACTCTTCTTGCTTGCTTCCTCAGTTGCTGGGCAATGTGACACGCTGGGATGGATTTCTTGGGGAAGGAACTCTTCAGGAACTATCTCTTGACAAGCTACTGAACCGGTACCTCCTGCTAGTACTGCTTAATGCTGAGCCAAACAGCGCTATGGTCACCATGTGCAGCAAGGTAAGTAGCTCACCCTCACCGCCATCCTTTTAAGACGTTTTACATGAAAAGTACTAACATTCATTTTGTATATAATTTACATTTAGGTATGCATAGCTGGTACCTTTTTTTTTAGTTTGTACACTGACCAGCGCAGTTCTGTTGAACTAATTGCAATCAGAGATTGGACAGGCATGCCTTAATCCTCCTTTACACCTCCCTTTGACCATTGAGGTTGCCGGTCTCACTTAGTGGCTGGTTAGGCAGCTGCAGGGGTGGGCCCCCGAGCACAAGCAGGAAGACTTTCCATAGACTTGGCCTAACAGAGTTAGTCTCCTGGGACACTGTGCAAAAAAACTGAGGTTACGTGCAACCTACTGGAGGTGCCTGATTTATAATCCAGGGACCAGTGTACCGTCTCTAAAATGTCACTTGTAAACATTAAAGGGAACCAGTCATGCCTGGGTTTGTGCAGTCTTGAAGAGGAACTTCACCCTCCCTTGCTAAAACTAAATTCCCCCTAATTATTTCTCTTGTATGAGGGACAAAAAAGCATACATAATAGTCCACATTCATATGAGTCCAGCACTGCCTACCCTGCAGCCAAAGATTACCTTTCGCTACGCTGCTCCTGTGCGTCATCTTTGTTGTGAGTTCCTGGTATGTGTGCCCCTCAAGATTCTGCACATGTGCAGCATGCAGGTCTTCAATTATTTCAGACCTAGCGGAGACCTGCAGCGTGTACGTCTCCATGATTCTGTGCATGTGCTGACATGCCACGGATCTCGGTAAGGTCCACAGTACCTTCGAACAGACCTACCGCATACTGCACAGTGCATGAGTGCCCCTCAAAAAGAACGACCTCTTGAAATGTGGACAGCGATCGTGTTACGCTGTCTCCCAGTCCTGAGTATGTATTTGTGGCCAGCTTGAGGTGTAAGGCATATAAGCAGACAGTAACTGTGGGGTCTCCGATGTCCTCTTAGCTCTGACTCTTGTTTCCAGATTCAACCTCGGGCAAATCTATATTCTGTTCTAAATATTTCCGCACACATGTAAAAACGTAACAGAAACCAGTACTGAAAGATATTTATAAGCCGCCATTGCCAACCTCTCCTAAAAATGCTGTTTGCCTGGTTTTATGCTGACCCAGAGTGCCATGTTCTCACTGCACTTGCTGAATCCTTGTTGTAGGTCAGCGACTCAAAGTATTGGAGCCAGCCAGGCAACTAGCATTTTCAGGAGGAAGTCAACAATTGCAGACTACGTGTCCCTTTTTATATATCTGTGAAGGTTCTCATTCATCCAGGTCACATGGTATATCTGTGAAAAAATAAGTCAAGGCAACTGGACTTGCTGTATTTTTCTTGAACATGTTTCACTGGTCATCCAACCAGCTTTCTCAATTCAGAATAACTTGTACAAACATTCTCTGGGAATATAGTTTTCCAGTAAGAATATTTTTTTGTTAAGGCAGTATGTGATTGGTTCTTTTTAAATGCCATCTAGGAAAAAAGATAATTTTGCATTAAGCTTTCCTGAGGGAATGTTAACTGTAAGGGCCAAACTCCACGGTTCCACTGCAATTAAAAAAACATGGCTCTACTTTTTTGCTTCAGGTTTTCATGCATATTGTTTCCAGTTTGCATGTGTTTTGCTTCTGGTTTACTTCCACTTTGCAGGATGGTCATGTAAAGATAATGAAATCTGATGGAACACCAGGGGGAAAAAAGCTTCAGGCTGCATTTTGGCAAATTGCAACCCACAGAAACATGTTGAAGGAAAAGCATTGCATGCAATACAGACTCTCTCCCCCTCCCTCCATCCCCCTCCTTTTTTTTTCCCCCCTCCCTCTCCCCCTCCCTTAAAACCCATCAAAATGAGCCCTAAGGGCCTGTGTCAACCGGGTATCTGTGCGCATCAGAGCTGCCTCTCTCCCCATACAAGTCAAAAGGAATGGAAAAGCTACAGGTTGAGGCAGCTTAGAAGAAGGTCCAGTGCAGGTGAACTCCTGAATAATCTCAGAATTGTCTCAAACCGATCTCGCATGCAAGTACAATGCACCTGAAAGCGAGCTGCATTTACCCATTCACCTTACCTTGTAAAAAGATTTTGTGACTAAGCTGGTGAACAGGTTGGTCATCCTAAGAGAGAGCAGAGGTGGATCCCCCAACCAGTAAAATATTCATCTCTTCATTGAGGATCATTTATTAATTTCCAATGTAATATTAATGTGTTCATTTATTCTCTCTGCAGATCGTGGAGTGTCTTCCACAAAGCTGGTTTAAGGGCATTGAAGGCGGATCATCATTGGCAAAGCTTGCTAATTTTTGCAGACACTTGGAACAGTGTGTCAGTGCTCTACACAAGCACAATGATAGGTGAGTGGCAGAGCAGTCCTCCTCCTGTTTTGTGGGCTTTCTTTCATCAGGATTAAGTGTAGAAACGTGTGGGGAGGTTTGTACGGATAAAAGTGTTACTCCAGGCAAACAGCTGTTTAAATACATATATGTTTACTAGCCCCCCTCCCTCCCGAATCACCAACATTATGGCATATTCTACCCCCCAACTGATCACCAGTATAATGGGGCAATCTCTTCCCCCTACCGGTAACCAATAAAATGGGGTATCCCCCCCCCCCATATAATGGGATATTGTTCCCCCCCACAGATCAATATAATGTGGTATTTCT
>NW_017306321.1:2041694-2043862 GCF_000935625.1 Nanorana parkeri | reverse complement strand
GTATTCTTCCCCCCACTGATCACGACACACACACTGATTACCAATGTATTGGAGTTTTGTTCCCCCCACTGATCACCAATGTGATGGGGCATTGTCGCCCCCATCCCTGCTGACCTCCACTGTAATGGGATTTGTACCCCCCTTTGGGGGCAGGGACTGATGTGACTGTGCAGTGTGTGTAAAGCGCTGCGTACATTGATGGTGCTTTTATAAATACCTGTAATAAATAAAAGAGTATTTATAAATATTTCCGCCATAACTTGCTCAGTGATGTTGAGGAAACGTTTAGTGTAACGGTTTCATTTCCTGTCTGCAGGGAGAGTATGGAGAAGCTGACATCTTTGCTGATGAAGATAAAAGCTCAGAACGCCGCAGAGGAAATCCTGAAGAAGTACAACCTAATACTGAGAACTGCCACATGACCGGCGTCTGTAACTGGAGGCCGTCCTATGACAGCGCTCTATTACCGGATATTCTGTATATTGTCAGAATACTCTTTTTTATAGATCAAAGTTTGTTATATTTTCAGTGTTTGGTTAAAGTGTAAATTCACCTTTATAAAATAATCTATGTACATTTACTGTGTGCTTTCCCTTTTTTCCATTTTATATTTAAAGAGGAACTTATTAGAAGCTAAAGTTTTAATTCCAGGCAGATCTAAAAGACACCATGGGGGGGAATTATCAGAACTGGAGCAGTTGCCCAGGGCAACCAATCGGCTTCTTTCTTCAGTTTGCCCAGATAAAATTTGAAAATGAAAGAGAGAAGCTGATTGGTTGCCATGTACAGCTGCATCAGATTTTTTTCTGCTCCAGTTTTCATAAATTCTCCCCAATGAATGCAGCTCTCTATTCTTTACACACCATTAAATATATCTTTTTATATGCGAGGAGTGTAAGAACCTGAATTTAGTTTAGCCTCTTGCAGTCCCTGTACAGAAGGGCTTTGAGTGTGAGGGAGAGAACCAGAACAATAATCAGTTCATGTGCTGACAAGGAACATGCTGATGGGAGGAAAGAGCACAGTGACAGTCAGTGCTGAATCACACCTGGGTGTTTTTTCAGCGCAGATCGAAGCACTGAAAAACACTTAACATTTGAAATCCCATGCATTCCTATGGGCCTGGTTCCCACCTGGGTGTATTTCAGTGCGTTTTGTCGCACTGAAAAACACCATACGCGAGAAAAAGTACATGAGCTTCTTTTTGGCAGATTTCAGCGCTGATTCTGCCAGACTTCAATGGAAACGCCCTTAAAAGGGTGTTTTCGTGTGCAAAAAAATGCACGTTTTTCACATGCAAACAGGCACACAGGACTTCTAGTGATTTTAAAAACGCACGTTTCAATGAACACAAACAAAACAAATGGCAAACGCACTCATCAATTCGTTACCAGATTTACAGCAAGGTGCACATGGAAGGGCTTCAAACAGCAAAAGGTTTCCCAGCACACTCACCAGCCAGCATGCAAAAATACCTGTCTAACCACTAAGGTTAAAAGCAGAGGTTTAGATACACGTCCCTGTGCCTTTGAGGGAGGTTGGGCTTCCTCCTGACAGACCTGCACCCAATTTAATCTTTTGCCCCATGTGCTCCAAGATGGAGACTCTCATGGTTTAGAGTTAGGACCGCACTATATGGAGGTGGCTGTGCGGCTTTCACATATTCTGCAGAAGACATATATCTAAAACCTCTGTTTTTAACCTTAGCGGTTAGACAGTTTGTTTTTTTTGCGTGCTGGGAAACTTTTTGCTGTTTCACTGAACACAAAATGCGCAAAAAAGTGCATAAACGCAAGGAAAAACTGGGCGTAAAACGTGCATAAAATGCGCATAGAAAAAACGCCCAGTGTGAACCCCGCCTTAGATGAGCTCATCACTTATTTTTTTATATGATCTAGTCACAGCATGGGCAGGTCCAGGAAATACTGTGTTTAGAGGAAGTGGGTTAAATGATGCTGGTCATCAGGACATCTAGGGTCAGATAAAGTACTGTGGGTATAATCCCAGGAGACCTCCTGCTCTCTATCCCTGTTGTCTCTCCCCCCCCATGTCCACCTCCAGGACTTCTCCGGAGTCTCTCCCGGCCTCTGGAACTCCCTACCCCGATCTGTTTGGCGATCCCTGAAAACCCATCTCTTTGGAGAAGCCCATCCCACCTCCTCCTAAAA
>NW_017306321.1:2028172-2041676 GCF_000935625.1 Nanorana parkeri | reverse complement strand
TCTTGTCTTGAATTTGATTGTAACTGTGCTGCCTCTGCTTATTTTATAAAGCTTTACACAAACTGTTGGCGCCATATAAATCCGTATAACAATAATGATTTATTGATGAAGGTAAATATTGAAGCAAAAGCTGGTTTTGTAGTTTTATCTTTTAATTGGCTATTTATTTTATACAAATTTTGGCTGCTTTAAAGTGATATCAAAGTGAAAAGATTTTTAAGCTACTGCAAATGCTGATGAAATCACTTACAATGGACGCTGCTTCTTGATGTTTAAAAGTTTTAGTTTCCTGCAGAATCAGCTACTCCCCTGAGCACTGGTCCTGATATCCTGTTTTGGGGGTGGCTCCTTTCCCTTGCAGGGTCCTATGGAGCCACAATACAAAACACAGAAAATCCCCAGCTCACCTGCCAGCCAGCCTGCAACCAAACAAGTAGCCCTGTCAACAGTATGCGTTAAAATCAGAGGTTTTAGTTGCACAAACTTTTGGCCAAAAATATGTAGAAGCCACACTGCTGCGCCAAGGCACCTCTGCAAAGTGTGGTCCTAACTCTATGTATCCGAGTCTCCAAGTGTGAGCATATTAATGAAGTCGTTAAACTGCATGCAGGTGTACCTGGAGGTAGCCAACTCCTCCTAATAAGGTGCAGGGACGCACTGGAGGCCCAGCAACCACAAATGCACGCTGGGACCCCAGTGCGTCCCCACATCCAAAAATAGTCACACTAGAAAAAACATGGTACCTGAATGAATTTATAACCGGCCTTTATGGCAGGGAGCACACATGTTTTTTCTACTATGGGGCCACCCATGTGTGTGCTAGTAAGCTGTGTGTGACTCCGTAAACACACAACCACAGCAAGGCAAGACATTCCCCTGCTCCTTCCTTCCTCCTTCCTTCCCCCTCTCTTCTTCCTACTCCAAGTTAGTAGATGGACAGCTGCTGGAGATTGTGCTGTCCCTTGTGATCTTGTATTCAGCAGAGAATTGGGAGATGTTTAGAAACATGACGACTAAGTGCTGGGCAATTTATATTTCTTTGATCTGGGTTCATTATTGACAAAATGTTGAGAGTTTAATACGACTTTAATTATCGGAAGTGTGTTTTTAAAAGGAACAATACCAAACACAACTATGTCCTGACGTCACTGGTTGCCAGGAGCTGGGCGGGATGCCGGCCAGAGTGTCGGAGGTTACTAAAGCTGGCCATACACCTTACAATTATCTGCGGATTTTCTGTGGTCAGATGGAAAAGGTGCAACAGATTCCTCCATCTACGCTAAACTGTATGGATGGAGTAATCTCCACCTGGGCCAATCCGTTGCACTTTTTCCATCTGACCACAGAAAATCTGCAGATAATTGTAAGGTGTATGCGCACCTTAAGAGCTCTTGGCAACCTGGGACACTCTGGCCGGAAAGGGGGAGGTAGCCACCCCTGCCGCCCCCCCGGGAGACCTAATGAGATGCCGGTGGAGACAACCACCTCAGGCTGCATAAGGTGGTTTTAGGGTCCCTATAGTGACGGCCCTGCATGCACTGGGGCTACCCCCGCACTGCAAGGCTTAAATGCTCATTGTGGTGTTGGTGTGTAAATAAACAAAATATACTCGCCAGATCCTCGATCCGGCCTGGTTGCTAGACCTATCCCTCCCGCCTATTCTCCCCTCAGGCTCCGGCAGTCTAAATCCTGCTGATGTCATCACGTCTATGCAAGGTCCATTCACTTGCATTAGATGCGAGGACGCTGAGGTACGTTCCTCAACTGGAGCGGAGGGGAAGAGAGGTGAGCAGTCAGCAAAGCAGGATTGAGGATTGGTAAATGTATCTTCTTTATTCCGTTCCCTAGATCAAAACAAGCTGATCTACTGAGCCGACCTGTGACAGTTTCATTGTCACAGGTCGGCTAGAACTATGAGGTGAGTGAAAATCACTCATCTCATAGTTCTCCTTTTAACCTTTGAAACTTAGTGACACTAAACTCAGGAGTTAAACCTTAAAAATGTATTCAAGGACCTTAACTATTACCAAACATGTATCTTATTTGTGTATCACTCGGCTGTAGATCCTCAAATCATCTCTGAATTGGTGCAGACACTGTCCTTCCTTCTGGAGGGGGGCTACTTTTGTTCCCCATGGTCCCTGTGTGTGTTGTACAGTACCCACCGATCCAAGCTCACTCCTGTGATGGAATACAATCTCAATACAGAGTAGTAAACTAAACATGAGATTGTAGTCCATCAAGTCGTCTCTCTTGGGTCAAGGAAATAGAATCTCTTGGTCTCTTCTATCCCAAAATAAAGCTTGTACTAATCCCCGTATTTATGTTCACAGCTCAGCAATAGATTGCTGCAAAATAATCATAAAAGATTTGAATACAGAGTTCAGCAGTTGATGTCACTCTCCAACCACAAATTAGTTCAATAACTCTGTCTACATGAATCTAGTAACCACTAAGCGGTCATCAAAGCTGTTCTGGGCTGTTTAAAGGTTAAGTGACCCTACAGGTCAAATTCTTTACAAAATGTAACTTACTAACAGGGTTGTTGAAATGCCAAAAATGTTTTGGGAACATGAACACGAATAAAACAGCCGGTATTCAACAACTGCTGTCCTGCAAGGGGTTATGGACTTCCCTTCCTTAAAGGAGAACTATGGGGTTAAGTATTTTCCCCATAGTTCTCCTAAGGGTAACGGGAGGACACAAACTAGCGTCCTCCCGTCACCCTAGGCTCAGTATACCGTGAGCTACTGCTCGCGGTATACTGAGACGCCGCAGTATACCGCGAGCCGCTGCTCGCCGTATACTGAGACGCTGAAGCAGATCCCCGACAATTGTGCCGGGATCCGCCCAGCTGCGTGACTGACAGCTGGCTCTGCCTATCTAGAGGCAGAGCCAGCTGTACCCGCCCCCTCCCCCGTCCGTTCCGCCAGTCAGCGCTGGAGGATCGGAGGGGGGAATCCAGCCCCTCCCCTATCACAGCAGAGAGCCGTGACAGGATCGAGAGGTGAGCGAACGCCGGTATGTGTTCGCTCACCTCCCGATCTACTGAGCCGACCTATGACAGTCTCATTGTCACAGGTCGGTTAGAACTATGAGGTGAGTGAAAAGCACTCACCTCATAGTTCTCCTTTAATGTACTGAGTTCAGAAATGAACAGGATAAGGCTCCATTGACACTTACGGATCGGGCCCATTAGATGAGTCTCAGGAATTCCCACGTGAGACTCCATTTGCGCCCTGCAAGAAAGTGGAAGTCCTGTGTGTGTCCCACCACACTCCTGACCAGTATATCCCATGGAATTGGCTGCTGAAGTGATGGCGGAAGGTGCCAGTACAGAAACAAATTCTCACCATCACACAAAATTTGCAAGATCCATCTTTATTGCCGAGTAGGCATCATGTGACAAGAATAGCCAGGCTACTGGGTACTGCATTAAAGAGTTGAATGCTTGGTGGATTGAGGGAAGGGCCAACAAATGTATAGAGTTAGCAGGCTTGGGGACGGTTGGACTATCAACCACAGGAATGCCACCATATAGGCACCAAGAAAATGGAATACTTGCCTTTACATAATTTTCCTTTTCCTGTGCCTATACATGGCAGCAGAAATGTGCTTGAGGGTCTGCCCATCTCCAACCTCCAGGACCACTAACTATAAATTTGTTGACTGTACCCTCCGTCCCCTATACATTCTGATCCACCTCAATCCACCATTCATACCATGTAGCTAGTTATTTCAACCACAGGAATGCCACCATGTAGGCACCTGGAAAATGAAAAATGGAACACTTACCTTTCCGTCATTTTCCTTTTTTTTTGCACACCTTTGGCCTTCAAGTGAATGGGGGTTGGGGATGGGCAGACCATCAACCACTCAGGATGCTGCCATGTAGACACCGTGAAAATTGAATACTTACCTTTCTGTAATTTTCCATTCCTGGTGCCTACATGGCAGCGTACCCATGAAAGAGCTCCGCCCCTATCCCCGCCTAAAGGACCAGGAAAAGGAAAAAGCCTCCACATCCTGGTTTTCACACCACTTTCCTAAAACACTTCAGGGTGGATCCGGAGTGTTGTGACGACAGAAGATTATTTAAGCTCTGCCGCTATTTCAAAACAAAAATGACCCGCCATTATCCCACCCTGTCTGCTCATTATTGATCATGCGTATGCTGCCATGTAGGCACCAGGAAAACGGAAAGTTGTATCATACCTACCGTAATTTTCCTTTCCTGGTTCCTATCCATGCCAGCATAGCTCCCTCCCTAGTATGTTGCCTGAGTATAGTTCGGAGAATGTGGGGGTGGCTATGTGCTTTTCTTTATAGATGTACACTGGTCCTGTAGGTGGGGATAGGGGCGGAGCTCTATCGTGGGTATGCTGCCATGGTTAGGCAACAGGAAAGGAAAATTACGGTAAGTATGATACAACATTCAGTTTTTCTGGTGCCTACATGGAAGCATACGCATGATCAATAACGAGCTGACGGGGTAGGATAATGCCGGATCATTTTTGTCTTGAAATAGCGGCAGAGCTTCAATAGTCATCTGTCTTCACAACACTTGGATCCCCCTGAAGCGTTTTAGGAACGTGTGCTGTGAAAACCCGGCTGTGGAGGCTTTTTCCTTATAGATTTGCACTGGTCTTGTAGGTGGGGATGGGGGCGGAGCTCTATCATGCGAATGCTGCCATGGTTAGGCACCAGGAAAGGAAAATTACGCAAAGGTATATATTCAATTTTCAGTTGTATTGCTGTCCATTCGGCATGTCAAACAAAAATAGTGCAACATATCAGAGCCACACAGGATTTTGTGAACAGTTCTGATTGGCCACCAGAAGCTCTGTATAGTCTCCAACTTGCATAAAATGTTATCAAATACAACCACTTATGGAGTGTTTTCAACATACTACTTCGACATGCAAAGACGATCATAAATGATGCTGAAATCTATAAATATAAGATGTTATGTATTCTTTAAAATTAACAAGGGTGTAACTCGGGGGTGGGCAACCCTGGCCTTCCAGCTGCGCTTTATCTATAAATCCCATCATGCCTATGGGAGCCATGCCTGTGGCTGTCAGTCTTGCAATGCCTCATGGGACTTGTAGCTCCACAACAGCTGGAGAGTTGAAGTTGCCCACCCCTGCTCTAGGGTCTTCATCTTCTTCCTGGACTGGGATGCCGGCTCGGAGATGACACAAGGATATAAATCCAGGTGCCTGCGCAGTTTTTGGATGTGTTCGCAAACAGGGCCAGATTTCCCACAGAGCCACCAAGGCTCAACTGAGGGGCGTCTGGGGTGTGGCATTCCTATCTCCTGACGCCAGGGACATGACGTTCGGGGCGCCGGGCAGGTAGTTGTTTTCTACATTTAGCCCTGCTTTGGGCAAGCAAGGCTAAATGTAGAGCGGGGAAGCCGACGCTCGTTTTGTACAAGTGATCCCGACGATGTCGCTGAGATCACTTCTATGCAGCCTGCAGGTCTGTCCCACCTTGCGCTCCCCCTGTCGGCTGACTCCCTCCGGAGATGGAGATCCTCTTTTCAGGATGGAGAGCGGGGAGCAGAGTGGACAACGTCCATTCTCCGCTCTGCGTGCACTCACAGCCTTCTCCTCTCAGCTGTCACAGGAGAGCCAGCACAGTGGTGTGCTCAAACTCCTGTATCACAGGTGACAGGTTCAATAAGAGAACCTGCCACCTCCAAATGCTATCACACAGGGGCTTGTGTGAGAGCAATAAAGGGGGCTCCTGTGTGAGAGCAATAAAGTGAAAAAACTAAAATGTATAAAAAAAAACAAAAAACTTAAAAAAAGTAAAAAATTATAAAAAATAATAATTCAAATGCGGTACCATGCATTGCAGCACAGTGTAGGTTTGTAGGGGTGCCTTTCAGAATGAATGGCAACTCATCAAACCACTGCATGCACTAAACGCACACATACCGTTGTCTTTAGCTCAATGCTCTAGTGCAGTGGTTCTCAACCTTTCTAGGGCCGGGACCCCTTGGTAACATTTGCCAAGTTGTAGTGACCCCCAATGGTAAAATTTAGGGATGACGCGGCTGCTTCAGCGACACCTGGCGGCGTGGCGGGAGAACTGACACTGCTGCGCTAGGAGAGGTCTGAGGAGGACTCTCACCTAGCACAGCAGAAATCACACAGCGACCCACAGGTTGAGAACCACTGACGTACGACGTCAGAATAAAAAAACAAAAAACACCATAGTAATGCATAGCTAGATTCCTATTGACTACTTCACTTTGCAATAGTCACTCTGCTGCTGTCAATCATTAGAAGAGGACCTGATGGAGAACTGCATGTACCCCTCTGCTGATTGGCAGCAGCAGAGGGCGGGTGCAATATCTAGTTTGCTATTGCAAAGTGAAATAGCCAATAGGAATCTAGCTATGCATTCCTATGGTGAGTTTTTTTTCTGAGCGGCCCCCGATGTCAGAAAAAAAACACGAAAAACGATTTACTCTGCTTTACACTTTCCCGGGCGGCCAGGAGCCGCTATCTAATAGTGGGAGACTCCCGGGCGGCCCCTGGCAAATCGTGATTCGACCCCGGAGGGGGTCGCGACCCACAGGTTGAGAACCGCTGCTCTAGTGTGAGGTCTGACACCTTGAGACCTGCTATAAAGTTACAATGTTGCAGTGTGGTCAGTGGGGGAGGGGAGACTGGGGAATGTTTCTTCCTGCCGGCAGCAGAGTGATGACGTCATCTCAGCCTAGGATATTGTTTCCATTCATTGTGACATGTCAGGAAATGATGCATGCAAAATTGTAGTTATAGTTAGAAAATAAAAATCTCCTGTGTCTAAAGCTGCTTTCTACCGTCAACCACAGGCACTTAATTTCGGCTACCTTCCTGCTTCCTCGATGATCACCTGTCATTCCAGAACTTTGACCGCCCGCGTGTGTCTGCCGTCGGCCGCCTATCTCTGAATCTGCAGATCAATGCTGCACCTGACTGCGTCCGCCCGCTCCGACTGTCAGAGCAACACCTTGCCATTGGGCTGCGAGCGTGTGACGTCAGTGACGGCTGCGCGCTCGGAGCTGGTTTGTCCTGTGGGGCTTGCTGTAGAGGTGTGCGGGGCAGGAAGAGGAGAGACAGCAGCGAAGACTGAAGGTCTGTGTACTATGAGGGGTTGTCATATGTGTATACTGGGCTGTACCACCTGACTATGTGTGTGTGTATACTGGGCTGTACCACCTGACTGCGTGTGTGTGTGTGTGTGTGTGTACGTACGTACGTACGTACGTGTGTGTGTGTACACTGGACTCTACCATCTGACTGTGTGTGTGTACTGGACTCTACAACCTCACAAACCCAACCTTGGTTTGTGTGTGTGTACTGGACTCTACAACCTCACTGTGTGTGTGTGTACACTCCACTCTACAACCTCACTGTGTGTGTACTGGACTCTACCACCTGACTGTGTGTGTGCAGTAGTGTGTGATCTAAGTGTGTTCATGATATACATGTTATGTATTTGCAGCACTCACCAGTCCCTCTCATCATACATGCTCTGTATACATGGGGTAGCCATATACAAGCAGCATTATGACTGATAAGTTACAGGTTTGTAACCTGACTGTGACGATAGGAAGTGATTGTCAGTCAGTTGGGAGGTTGTCCCTCCGCTCATCATTCTTAGTGACACATACGCCAGGTTATGGTCACCTACACCCATCAGCCATCACACTCTGACCCCTGAGGGGTGAAGGGAGTAACACTGATTATCTGGTAACTGAACAACTGTGTCAGGGGCCAAATTGTGATGTCTAGACGACTGGGTCAGAGCAACTCCAAAACTGCAGCTCTTGTGGGATGTTCCCGGTCTGCAGGGGTCAGGACCGACCAGAAGTGGTCCAAGGGAGGAACACTGGTGACAGGGTCATTTGTGGCCAAGGTTCATTGATGAACATGGGGAGCGAAGTCTGGCCCATGTAGTCCAATCTAAGAGATAGTGGAGCTCAAATTGCTGAAAAAGTGAATGCCGGTTCCTATAGAAAGGTGTCTGAGCACACAGAGCGTTGCAGGTTGTGGTGTATGGGGCCATGTAGCTGTAGACTGGTCAGGGTGCCCATGCTGACCCTTGTCCACCGCCAAAAACACCTACAATAGGCGCATGAGTATCAGAACTGGACCCCGGAGCAATGGAAGAAGGTGGCCTAGTCTGATATTTAGGTTTTCTTGTACACCATGTGGATGGCCGGGTGCGTGTGTGTCACTTATCTGAGGAAGAGATGTCACCAGGATGCACTATGGGAAGAAGGGAAGCCGGCGGAGGCAGTGTGATGGTTTGGGCAATGTTCTGCTGGGAAACCTCGGGTCCTGCCATTCATGTGGATGTTACTCTGACACGTACCCCCTACCAAAACACTGTTGCTGTCCAAGTACACCCCTTCATAGAAAGGGTATTCCCTGATGGCAGTGGCCTCTTTCAGCAGGATAATGTGCCCTGCCACACTGCAAACATGGTACAAGAATGCCTCGAGGAACACAACAATGATTTGGAGGTGTTGACTTGGCCTCCAAATTCTCCAGATCTCAATCCAATGGAGTATCTGTGGGATGTGCTGGAAAAGCAAGTCCGATCCATGGAGGCCGCACCTCACATCTTACAGGACTTGTAGGATCTGCTTCTGACGGCATTTATTAGGGATGCACCGATACTCGCCCAATTGCTCCGATAACGGAACTTCCGGTCAGAGGAAGATTTCCTCTGACCAGCAGTGCCATAGGGGAACATGGAGCCGGCTTCCCGGGCAATCAGAAAGCCAGACGGCGGGTCATTACATGCCATCCGGCTTCCATAATGGGACTTACGGTATCAGTATTGGCGAGTACAAAAAAAAACGTTTTTTAAAATGTTGTACGGTGTAGATTAATTGCAACAAGTGCGCAGCTAGTGTCATTTCTACTATCCGCGTTTTTCAGATCATACAGTCCTACTGCATATACATGTTTGTGTTTTTTAAAGGAGAACTATGGGGTTAAGGCTTTTCCCCATAGTTCTCAGGGTAACGGGAGGACACAAACTAGCGTCCTCCCATCACCCTAAGCTCAGTATACCGTGAGCTACTGCTCGCGGTATACTGAGACGCCACAGCTGAAGCGGATCCTGACAATTATGCCGGGATCCGTGTGTGTGTGTGTGTACGTACGTACGTACGTACGTGTGTGTGTGTACACTGGACTCTACCATCTGACTGTGTGTGTGTACTGGACTCTACAACCTCACAAACCCAACCTTGGTTTGTGTGTGTGTACTGGACTCTACAACCTCACTGTGTGTGTGTGTGTGTGTGTGTGTGTGTGTGTGTGTACGTACGTACGTACGTACGTGTGTGTGTGTACACTGGACTCTACCATCTGACTGTGTGTGTGTACTGGACTCTACAACCTCACAAACCCAACCTTGGTTTGTGTGTGTGTACTGGACTCTACAACCTCACTGTGTGTGTGTGTACACTCCACTCTACAACCTCACTGTGTGTGTACTGGACTCTACCACCTGACTGTGTGTGTGCAGTAGTGTGTGATCTAAGTGTGTTCATGATATACATGTTATGTATTTGCAGCACTCACCAGTCCCTCTCATCATACATGCTCTGTATACATGGGGTAGCCATATACAAGCAGCATTATGACTGATAAGTTACAGGTTTGTAACCTGACTGTGACGATAGGAAGTGATTGTCAGTCAGTTGGGAGGTTGTCCCTCCGCTCATCATTCTTAGTGACACATACGCCAGGTTATGGTCACCTACACCCATCAGCCATCACACTCTGACCCCTGAGGGGTGAAGGGAGTAACACTGATTATCTGGTAACTGAACAACTGTGTCAGGGGCCAAATTGTGATGTCTAGACGACTGGGTCAGAGCAACTCCAAAACTGCAGCTCTTGTGGGATGTTCCCGGTCTGCAGGGGTCAGGACCGACCAGAAGTGGTCCAAGGGAGGAACACTGGTGACAGGGTCATTTGTGGCCAAGGTTCATTGATGAACATGGGGAGCGAAGTCTGGCCCATGTAGTCCAATCTAAGAGATAGTGGAGCTCAAATTGCTGAAAAAGTGAATGCCGGTTCCTATAGAAAGGTGTCTGAGCACACAGAGCGTTGCAGGTTGTGGTGTATGGGGCCATGTAGCTGTAGACTGGTCAGGGTGCCCATGCTGACCCTTGTCCACCGCCAAAAACACCTACAATAGGCGCATGAGTATCAGAACTGGACCCCGGAGCAATGGAAGAAGGTGGCCTAGTCTGATATTTAGGTTTTCTTGTACACCATGTGGATGGCCGGGTGCGTGTGTGTCACTTATCTGAGGAAGAGATGTCACCAGGATGCACTATGGGAAGAAGGGAAGCCGGCGGAGGCAGTGTGATGGTTTGGGCAATGTTCTGCTGGGAAACCTCGGGTCCTGCCATTCATGTGGATGTTACTCTGACACGTCCCCCCTACCAAAACACTGTTGCTGTCCAAGTACACCCCTTCATAGAAAGGGTATTCCCTGATGGCAGTGGCCTCTTTCAGCAGGATAATGTGCCCTGCCACACTGCAAACATGGTACAAGAATGCCTCGAGGAACACAACAATGATTTGGAGGTGTTGACTTGGCCTCCAAATTCTCCAGATCTCAATCCAATGGAGTATCTGTGGGATGTGCTGGAAAAGCAAGTCCGATCCATGGAGGCCGCACCTCACATCTTACAGGACTTGTAGGATCTGCTTCTGACGGCATTTATTAGGGATGCACCGATACTCGCCCAATTGCTCCGATAACGGAACTTCCGGTCAGAGGAAGATTTCCTCTGACCAGCAGTGCCATAGGGGAACATGGAGCCGGCTTCCCGGGCAATCAGAAAGCCAGACGGCGGGTCATTACATGCCATCCGGCTTCCATAATGGGACTTACGGTATCAGTATTGGCGAGTACAAAAAAAAACGTTTTTTAAAATGTTGTACGGTGTAGATTAATTGCAACAAGTGCGCAGCTAGTGTCATTTCTACTATCCGCGTTTTTCAGATCATACAGTCCTACTGCATATACATGTTTGTGTTTTTTAAAGGAGAACTATGGGGTTAAGGCTTTTCCCCATAGTTCTCAGGGTAACGGGAGGACACAAACTAGCGTCCTCCCATCACCCTAAGCTCAGTATACCGTGAGCTACTGCTCGCGGTATACTGAGACGCCACAGCTGAAGCGGATCCTGACAATTATGCCGGGATCCGCCCAGCTGCGTGACTGACAGCTGGCTCTGCCTATCTAGAGGCAGAGCCAGCTGTACCCGCCCCCTCCCCCGTCCGTTCCACCAGTCAGCATTGGCGGATCGGAGCGGGAAGGGGGGAATCCAGCCCTCCCCCTGTCACGGCAGAGAGCCGTGACAGGATCGAGAGGTGAGCGAATGCCGGTATGTGTTCGCTCACTTCCCGATCTACTGAGCCGACCTGTGACAGTCTCATTGCCACAGGTCGGCTAGAACTATGAGGTGAGTGAAAAGCACTCACCTCATAGTTCTCCTTTTTAAAGACACTGAAAAAACACTATTCGACCACATTCACACTGAGTGACCTGAAAAATCGCGCGATTTCGAACTGAGCGACATGAGCTACATTGCACATTTTGTCTGTTATGTAGCGTGACTTTTGGGAGGGACTTCGTCGCTGCTAAATTGGGCTGTAACCAATCAAAAGCGGTCTTGATGTTACATCATTGCTTACATATTGCTGTGGAAAAGTGACACCTTTTGTAGCGCGATACTATTGAGTCTATTGGGGCCAAATCGCGCGACATCCGCAGAAAAATAGGTTTGTGTTTGAGCGACAAGCTACAGGCGACATTGAGCTGTGAAATGTGAACAGCTCCATTGAAATGCATTGGATGAGCTACATTGAGCGGAAATATGTGCGATTTTGGGGCGGAAATTGCGCGACAAACCGCTCAGTGTGAACTTAATGACTCCTTGTACTGCTGAAAAAGTTTACATTCACTCCCCCTATTTATTCTTAATTGATTGATTTCTGTGAAGTGATGAAGGCCTAGAACAGCGGTCATGGTTTTATTGCTGTCTGTGTAAATTGTGCTTCCCGCTGTTTTAGCGGCTATTGTATGACTCTGTATATTGACTTCTCAACCTTTTTTATTGGTTATTTTTTTCAACAGAATTCAAACAGTCCATATTGGAATTCAAACAGTATAAAACTTGACATCGGAAGACATGGGGTTGAAAGTTAAAGATTGGTAACCTGGCATTGGCATTATAAGGCAGGTATACATGGCGTCAAATATTAGTTTACATATCGCAAAATGCTATGTCAACCTTTTTTAACCCAGAAGGAGCCTTGAATACATTTTGAGATCTCTGAGAACCCCCCCCTCTGACAAAAATGGTTGTAGCTACAGCCTCTGGTGCATTAGAGTGATCGGTTGTAGAAAGTTAAAAAAAAAAAAAGAGTGACTGTGGCATTCCTAGAGCATTTGTAAATTGTAGAAATGTCACCAGAACTGTGAGGGTGCGGATTGTAGAAGACGGTACGTGGTTCGATGAGAGGTAGATGATAGGAGTGTTATATATCCCCCATATCTGGACTGACCCGGGCAGAACTCAAATGCGGTGGCGTATGGCTGTATACTCCTTTCCTCTGTGTGTATTAGAATACAGGGAAATGTTTTCGGGCTTTTTCCCCTATCTGTCCCACTTTCCTGTCCCCCCCCTCCCCATAAAATCTATTTACGAGATGCACATCGGACCACATGGCTGTGTTGTTTTACTGTTATGACTCTGTATACCATAGAACTATGTATGCAATGTCAAACATGTTATACAAAAATGTTAAAAACGATCTAATAAAAAAAAAAGAAATGTCACCAGAACACCAGGAAAGCAAAAGCTTCATTATCGAAGTTCTTTTGTCATATGAACAAGCGCTTCCGGGACCACACAGGGTCCCTTCATCAGGCTTTAGCATTGACGAAGCCTGATGAAGGGACCCTGTGTGGTCTCGAAAGCTCTTGTTCTTATGACAGAAAAACGTCAATAAATGAAGCTTTTGCTGTCCTAAAAGCTGGTGACATTTCTACAATTTGCTGGTATTTGCGGCACCATCCGAAGTCACTGCGAGCACCCCCCCATTACAGGGGACTTTCGGTAAGGAGTGCAACAAGGATAAGTATTTATTCCTAGAGTATTTGACACCCAGAGTGAATCATATTACAGCGTCTTATCTGCTTAAAAAGACAATATGAATCTTACTATAAAATAAATAATAATAACGTCCATAAAAGAAACTCGGACTGTCAGAATTATTGCGTTCTGCTACAGTTGCGGTTAGTGGAACAGTGGCTGTTCTACTGATGGTGGTGGTCAGCGGAGAATTGTCCCACTATCCTGACGGTCAGTGGTGAACTGTTCCCCTGTACTGGCAGTCCGTGAAGGATTGTCCCCCGACACTGGCGTTCAGCAGAGAACTATCCCCCGAGGGTGATCAGCGGA
>NW_017306321.1:2008453-2028138 GCF_000935625.1 Nanorana parkeri | reverse complement strand
ACTTGCAACCTCTGGAGGACCCCCAGGCTTTCACAGAGCCCTAGTTGCTTATCAGAGATTCTGACTCTTCCTCACAACAACAAAAGAACATTTGTCGGGAATTCTACTTTATTTCATCGTGTGACCAAAACAAACAGCAGCCCAACAAATGTTACAACTTTCTTTTTTTACACTTCCTCCAATTGATATTCCTCTTTCTTAGGAGTGCCCAGTTGTGGTCTGTGTGTATGTGGCCTTTATAGTCCTCGGACATGCTACGTACTCTCATAACAATCTACTGTTTGCTGTATAAATCATTATAGGGCCAGACAGCACTATGGGGCCCCGTGACGCTCTCCTGGCACGCTGCGGCTCTCACCTCCTCATTTTTAGCAGCAATGTGATTGGCTCTTGTCTGGGTTATGCAGAGGATAATGCAATATAATAAACTGGTTGCTGATATCGTGTATATCTCTTGTTCTGGACGGCTAGGGGTGTGTATTTTTGGCTGCAGAGCACGTCAGACCTGTGGATGGGATATGCACTGTGCTCCACATGTAGCACCAGCAAGACCTGTTTGAAGGAATGAGTGTACCTGAGCGATCGAAATAAGGTTAACTCTTACCTTGCCGCTCATTCCTGCCAGCAGCTCAGAGATGAGGATTTCTATAAAGCACATGGTTTCAATAAAGTGTCAGCCATGCACAAAAAAAAGAATGCTGAAGCTGCAATATTTTCCAGTGTAGAAGACGGCATCCCCGGTACCCCTTTAGCTGTATTGCCTCGCCTGCTGCTCTGTGCCATTCACTTCTAAAGGAACACCTGGGGATTGTATCCTCCTTATATAGAGAGCCAGCCCTGTGTGTGTGAGCGCAGAGAACTTTATAGAAAGTTAAGGAATATTTGAAGTGGGGGTGGGGAACCCTTTGAGCATCCTAGTTTGTAGAATAAAAAAACTTACCCTTGCAGTAGTCCGGATGGGAAAAAACTTTTTGTGATGTGGTGCCGCGTCTGTCGAAGTTGATCCATAAACCTTATAGCAGGGGTAGGCTAATCTCGGCTTTCCAGCTGTGGTTAGACTGCATCATGCCTCTGTCTCTGTGAGTCTTTCTTTCCATGCATCATGGGACTACCCCATATCACATCAGCGGCCTACCCCTGCCCTATAGGCATTGCTCCTTAAATATAAGTTATTTATATCAGGGATGGGCAACCTCGGTTTTCAAGTTGTTGCGGAACTACACGTCCCATGAGGCATTGCAAGAATTTGACAGCCCCAGGCATGTCTCCCGGAGGCATGATGGAATTTGTAGCTTGACCACAGCTGAAGTGCTGAGGTTGCCAACCTTGCTGGTGCAAATGGAGAATTGGGGTCAGATAGAGGAGCAGTGCTTGAAGCAGGGAACGCTGAGTGGTGCCATTTATAAGATGAGGATACAACAACTATAGAGCTTTATCGTATTGGCTGTGGAAGGCTGCCTCTCGTACAGAGTCCCCCAGAGCCGTGTCTCTCTATTTGGTGGCTGTTAAATCACTGACATTATTACGTCAGGCTCTCGCTGTATGTGAGAGACAGCCGTGGGTGTGTTTGGGAGTAGCTTTCTCACATCACAGGCAGGGGGATCTCGGGTCCCCAGATTACAAACATAGGGTAGTGGGGTGGATTGGTAGACTACAGCCCCTCCTGGATGGAAACGGAGGAACGTATAATGCAGGCTGCATTCCCTCTATGGCTTTGAATAATATTACATTCTCAAATATTTAGTCAATAATGAATCCAGATCAAGGAAATATACATCACCCAGCAAAGCATTTCTTTATATTTTTTTCCACACAGTCGTCATGAACAGCTCCAATTCTCTCAGCTCAGCTTCCCTGATCTTCCTGTCCAGTACAGGGTCAGAGCAGTCTCCAGCAACTGTCCATCTACTAGGTTGGAGTAGGAAGGAAAGAGGAGGCGAGTGTCTTGCCTCGCTGTGTAGACACACAGCTTACTAGCTCACACAAGGGTGGCTCTATAGGGCCCTGCAAGGGAAAGGAGCCACCCTGAGAGCTTTTTTCCACCAGCCCATGCGCTCATCGCACTGTCCCGTGCCTGGAACGCAAGGGATCGCATACACAAAGCCTCCTTGCGTTCTGTCTGCATGGTAATACAATGCCCTGCATTCCAGTGTGGTACGATCGCAAAAAATAGTGCATGCATGATACACAGGGGATTGTATTACCACGCTGTCATGTGCGGCCGATCGCACTGCAAACGGGGGGGGTTATGAGGTATGTCTGCAGGAATGGCACTTCCACGCCTCTGTGTATGCGATCCCTTGCGTTCCGGGCACGGGGCAGTGGAAACGAGCCCTAAAGCAGGATAACTTTTTCGACCGAGCACTTATATTCATTGAGGGGGATTTATCAAAACTGGAGCAGATGCCTATGGCAACCAATCGGCTGAAGCTGATTGGTTGGCATGCACAGCTGCTCCAGTTTTGATAAATTCCCCCCATTAGGTTTCTGAAAAGCTCCTATTCTCTCAGCTTGGCTTCCCTGAACTTCTTGTCCAGTACAAGATTAGAAGGTGCTTCAGATATCCATCTACTCGCCTGGAGGAGGCAGCAGAGGGGAGCAGGGAGGGAGGAAGGGAGTCACCTACCATTGCTGTGCATGTGTTTATAGAGACACACACAGTTTACTAGCACACACCAGAGTGGCTCCATAGGACCCTGCAAGGGAAAGGAGTCGCCCTAAAGCAGGACATCAGGACCAGTGCTCAGGGGACCAGCTGATTTCTGCAGAAAGCTAAAACTTTTATACATCAAGGAGCAGCATCCATTGTAAGGGATTTCATCAGCATTTGAAACAACTTCAACACCTTTTGACTTTAGGCCGATCAGGGAGGGAACCCATGCACGGATCCCCTGCTGATTGGAATGGATGTCACCGTTGTGACATCCATGTCTGTCCATTGCTTCCTTTCTTCTTGCGATGGAGGAAAAAACATAGCGTGCCAGACCCATGTCGGTCTGTGGGAAGTCAGATGTAAACGAACCGGTGTCCATTTACATCAGATTACCCCCGATCCGGCACGGCCAGGTCCTGAAAAACACAACTCCTGATTCATTTGTTTTTCCGGACCTGGCCCGGGGGTTACCAGATGTAATCGGAAGCCCGTCCTTTTAAATCCGGCTGCCCATAGGCTAACATTGAGCTTCCGATGAGTTCCGCCTGAAGAACTGACAAATGGACCTGATGGGAAAGCCGGGATGAAAGGAGCCTAATATCTCTTCCATTGAATTGCACCTTTCCGGTTTCTGGTGATGTTATATAAACAGCAGAGGACTGGAGGCAGTGAAAGTGAAGTCTAGGAGGATATGAGGGTCATGAGGGAGACTGGAATAATAAGAATACTCTCTCTCATGATGATGGTGTTTGTACAGGTTATAACAGGAGCCAACAGAACCATACTGTAATTAGGGCACATGAGTCATCCTTTGTGCATGTTCAGGAGCGGGGGCCCGGGGTTTGTGTGTAGTTGTAGGAATTAATACAGAAATACATACAAGCTATAAAGGCAAAACATTCCGACTGTGCTTTACTTTCTATTCCTGGAGCCCGTCTATCATTGTGTCTGTGAGAACTGGGCTGCTAGCATCGTCTTTGCAGCGCAAAGGATTAAAGCGTATCTAAACCCAAGAACAGAAATGGAATATTCCTAAAATGTGGCTGCATTATTCTTTTTCAGGCTTCTTTACTTGGTGATCCCGCCAGTAACACACTTCCTGCCCTATGGTGACAACGCTTACTACTGTAAGTGGACTATGCTTTAGTTGCCCATACAGGGAAGTGCTTGTCGCATGATTCATAGCAATAATTGCATTGACTGTGGTCCATAGTCTTCAGAGGCGATGTCACCGCAGGACATTGTTTTGAAGTACAGAACACCTCTCTCAAGTACCCTGTGCAAGTATATATCCATATTGCACATTATGGTAAAAGCCCAGCCAGGGCGCAGAGGTTTACTACCTCTTCACCTGACCAAGTGCGAGCAAATAACAGAAAATCATTTGTTGGGATTTTCCCTTTAGGGGCCCGTACAGGGAAGAGCTTGTTGCATGATATGAAGCAGTTGTGGCACTGACTGTGTTTTCCATTACCAGGAGACTGGCATCTGTCCATTCGCAATCTGGTTGGCTGTAACTCTTTGTCAAGGTTTCTCTATCCATTTGTTGATAACGCAGCGGTAAGCTAACTGACATGCGTGGTATGAGTGATAGGTGGAAGAATACTGCTTGAGGATTTGTTTCTTGATCATCACACTCCTGTGTGCCAACTGTTAAAAGAGAAGCATGTACAGTTTTGGAAGAGAGAGCCTCATACCTCTGCTTTTGTTTCCCCTGTACCTTGGGATCTGTGACATTTCCAGACAGCTGTAAACATTGCATTATTTACATTCAGCTTGTCTGTGGTCTCTATTGGAATTGCAAACAAGGACAAGGAAGATATCTGCTTTGTACAGCTACATGATTTAATTAAATGTCTGTCAGATCAACAAATGTCTAACAATGTCTGACTGATCTTGATTGCCCGGGAAGCCGGCTCCATGTTCCCTCATGGCACTACCAGTCAGAGGAAAGCTCCCTTGGACTGGAAGTTCCAGTATCGGTGGTAAATATTGGAGTACTCGCTCAAAGACTCGGTATCGGCACCAATACCTATACTAGTATCGGTTCCGGTTCATCCCCCGTCTTCACGTCACATAGTTGTTGGTAAATGTTGATGTAACATGTCAGATCTGTAACAAAGGCTATATGCGGTCATCTTTACTAAGAGAGGATTTGTTACTATGTTTTCTTTGCTCCCCCTATTGCTTCTCTCCCATCAGGAGGAAAGGAAGTACCTTGCATGGAGGAGTATGTGACAGAGCTGGGTCGCTCGTTAAAGTAGAACTGAAGCCATTAATGTTTTAGTTTAGAGTAAGGAAGGGTTATAACTAGGGATGCACCGATACCAAGTACAAGTAGCGATACTTTTCAAGCTCCAAGACTAGACTAGAGAAAAAATCTAAAGTTAGGAGGCCGCTGTCATTTGTAAGGAGCACACGGAGCTCCTGGGATTTGTACATCTCCGTTTTAATGTATGCTTTTGTTTTTTTATAAATATAAATAAAGGGATGCACCGATACCAGTTTTGCGAGTCCAAGTACTGATACTTGCCCAAGTACTTACAAGTACGAGTACTGATACATTTTTGTTATGTGACACTTTTTCTAAAACAATTTCGACTAATGATTTCAGGACAGTGGTGGAGCGCCAGAGCCTGGTCCCAGCTGCAACCGCTGCAACCCTGGTAGTTCTCATGAAAATGCCAAGTATGGGCATTGGTACTGGAAAAGTATCGGTGCATCCCTAGTTATAACCCCTGCCGGTTTTTCTTTGACATCGGTGTCCCATCGGGAAGGTATCCCTTCACTTTCTGTCCGATAGCCACAAGTGAGAGGAAATCCCTCGTGGGCAACAGGGTCACCAGAACTGGAGTCCACAATTGGAAGACTTCCCTTTCTTTCACCTAACGGGGGCACAGACAGACATAAAGTCCTGGCAGGAGTTTTAATCCCTCTTCAAGCTATCCAAAACTAAAAAAAGTTTTGGCTTCTGTTGCACTGCCCTCTGGAACAGTATACTGATGCTTCTTTTGAAGGTGACCCTGTTGGGTATATGTGCCTCAGTGGTGACGGGATCACTTTAGGAGCAGGTCTTTTCAGATGTGTTAGGCTGGCCATGCATGGCCTGATTTTCTCTCGTTCAGCTGCTGCAAGTACACGGCCATCTGATAAGTCAAATATTCGCTCCCTCTGTTGGCTCGTATGGGTAGGGACGTATGAGCCGCTGGGAAAGAGCTTTTCAATACACAGCCCACTGAAATGTTAAAGTGACATTTAAGTAATTTTGTTCCCCTCCCCCCAATGTTAATGTCAGCACTTACCTTAAATGATGTCTCTTAATCCGATCTTCTTCTTTCCTGATGTTTTCAGCCTTCTCTCCAGCACCGTGGCGGGTCTCCGATCTAGCGCTGACTCCTCTGTCCTTGCTGGCACTTCCTATCCCACGGTGTCTGCATGCGGGTGCACGCGTCCATAGACTTACCTTGCGTCTCTCCTCGCCTCCCGGCCGAAAATCCGGACTGCGCATGCGCCCGCCCCAAGATGCTTTGCGGCCGCCCGTGCAGTTTCGGATTCTCGGACGGGAGCGCGCGGCAAAGACAGGGGTAAGTTTAAAGCGTGTTTCAAAAAAACTAAAACTTTTTGCATATATCTACTGCTTGCTAACAGTGGATATATGCAAAAAAAAACCGGAGGGTTTAGAAACGCTTTAAGCATATTGACACTTCTTTTACAGGGGAGCCTCAGTGGTGACAGGATCACTTTAAGGCCAGGTCTTTTCACATGTGTTAGGCTGGCCAGGCACGGCCCAATTTAAATGAATCGATTCCCCCATCCACATTAACAGCATGGAGTACTCTGCAGTATATCTGTACAGATGGCTCTGAGTTTCATACAACCTGCTTTGTTTACACTTTTGCTTTGCCTTGACCTTGTTTTGTAGATAAGCTTTTATGCTTGACGGCTGTGATATGCCAATTCTGGTCCTTGTCCAGATAATGCTGACTATTCATTCATTAAGTTTTGCACTTTTTTGGGGTCCGGAGATTAGCATATCTAAACCCAAAAGCAAAAATTTTTATATATTGCAGCGTACCATCCCTTATATGTGGTGGCTGCATTTGTTTTTAGTTTTTTTAGGCTTTTTTTCACCTGGTGATCCGGCCAGTAAGCCGGTTATTTTCTACTTCCTTTAAACCTTTCACTGCCAAGGCGTTTCTTTGCATATATGGTATAATCCACATTTTAGGCCTGAATATTACTTAAAACCCCCCATAGTTATAGATTTCCTGAAAGCAGAGACCCTGCAAAATAAAATGGTGGCATGATATTGGTGCAACTCTTTATCAAATCCAAAAATGTAGTAAAAATTACACTTAATTTTAGTGCTCAAAAACACAATATATTACCCATTTCTTTTTATATAAAAAAATTAGGTTGTGCAGAATAAATAGATACCTATAATGCCAAGCTTAAAAATTGTGTGCGCTTATAAGCCCCATATGTGATAGCATATTAGGTGGTGACAGGTTCTCTTTAGGGTGGCATTAGGGGTCTTTTACACCCTTAGTGTCGCCCACTGAGCAGAGGAGCGTATCTTATGGAGAACTTTCTGTCTCAGGTCCACGCTCCCTCTTAGTGGGCGGTGATTCAATAGCCAGCCTGCTATTGCAATTTGAAATAGGCAATAGCAGTCTTGCTATTGATTTCCATTGTGTACTGTCTGCTGCTGACCGCGGCAGTACAGTACCCGAGTACACTCTCGGTTTATGATATTTTTGGGTTACGATGGATTTTCCAGAACGTAACCCCATCGTAACCCGATGAGTGTCTGTATATTTTAGTAGTTATAACTAGGGGTGCACAGATACCGGTTTTTCGGTATCGAGTACGAGTACTGAAATTTTAATTTCGGTACTTGCAGATGCCGGATACCGGAAGTCCCATTAAGGAAGACAGGCGGTGTGTAATGACTCGCAGCCTTCCTTCCTAATAACCCGGGCAGCATGTAAAGACTCGCCACCCGGCTTCCCGATAAGCAGGGAAGCCGTCTCCATGCTCCCTCATCACCAGGTGACGAGGAAGCATGGAGACTGCTTTCTGGCCAGTCAGGAAGCCGGGCGCCGTGTACTGATTAGTTGCCCGGCTTCCTGATTGGCTGCAAAGCCAGCTCAGTGCTCTCTCGTCACCAAGTGACGGAGCATGGAACCGGGTTCCCAGCCAATCAAGAAGATGGGCAGGGTGTAATGACTTGCTGCCCGGCTTCCTGATACCGGAAGCTCAGTCATCGGGCTATGCATCAGAGCGTTTGGGCGAGTATGAGTACTTGCCCAATTACTCGGCATCAGCACAGATAATGATACTAGTATTGGTATCGGTGCATCCCTAGTAATGGCTTTAAAGCAACTAGAGTTGCATAAGATGCAAAGTACTAATTTTTGCTGCCATTGTCTTGTTTATCGCAACACTAACATTCCACTGCTGGTACAAAGTGCGATGAAGTTATTTTACCGCATTCAGAAATGGTGCCCGGAGCGTCTAGAGTGGGCTTGGCCCATTCAATGACAGTGCTCTTTGTGGTTGGGAGTGTGTATAAGTGCGGACCTTGCCCAGAGCTGTACTATGCTGAAAGAGTGAGCACTTGTGCCGTTGTTTGAGCACAATAATCTACATTATTTGGAAAGTAAAGGAAATAATGATAAATAAACTGAATAGAAGTGGTTGGCATCATTTTGAGATACAAGAGCTCTCTGCGGATCACGTTGAACAAACCTTGAACTAGAATAGCGAGGTCTGCTTATTCACTGAGGACCCCTCCCCCCATCTTAAAAAAAAAAAAAAAAATCTGTGGAGGAAATGAAAGTTTATTTTTATTATCATACAGTATTTAAATGGAGCCAACAGTTTGCCCAATGCTTTATAATATAAAAGAAGACACCAGTGTTACAATGCAATACAATACAGGAGAGTCAGGAGGCCTCTGCTCTTCAGAGCTTACAGTATAATTGTAATCAAGGGCATGTGATATGAAAGGTGATAGCTGTGATGGGAGGAGTTGATGGAGAAGATACTAGTTCAGTTGTAAGGTAGAGGTTTACTAGGCTTCCAAGTATTGGTCCGTTTTAATGGATCGCCTAAAGGACAGAATAGGAGATAAATGGATAGATTAGGGTAGAGAGTTCCAAAGGTTGGAGAAGAACTGGAACTGAGCGTGGGAGGAGGTGATGAGGAGCAGGAGGTCTTGGGAAGAGTAGAGAGGATGGTTTGGGGATTATTTTTAGATGATGTAGCTTGGAACAGAGTTGTGGATGGATTCATATGTTGTTGTTAGTAACTTCAAGTTCACCGCTCCCTCTCACGCCCTACTATCTGATTGCTGGATTAAAACATCTAAAAGCCCTCCAAACATTTGGATTTGTGGCTCCCCCATCTGGAATTTGCAGCGGTAAGGGACTTAGGAGGTAAACCTAGGTGAGTATATCTCACTATGTTAAGTGGAAACAAATCCTGACAGGTTAGAATTTGGTGGGAGTGAGGGGTGGGGAAAATAACTTTTTTTGACTGTAGTTGGGCTTTTATTCTTTGATTCGATTGGAAGCCCGTGAAGGGATTGGTAGAGAGGGGCGATAGAGACTGAGCAGTTGGTGAAGTGGATGAATCTGACAGCAGCATCATTGAAAGACTAAAGGTGGCATAGCCTGTGTAGAGGTAGGCCAACCATGACGAAGTTGCAGTAGTCAAGGCGAGAGAGGGAATAAGTAGCTTGGTGGTGTCATTGGTTAGGAACGGGTGTATTCTGGAGGTGTTTTTGAGAGCTCACCCCACTTCTTCCAGCAGCACCTAGGTGAGGGTGTTGTCACCATTCCAGTGAGATCCTGGGGAAAGCCAAGTGGCCCAAATCTGGCGAGAAGATGCTACTTTATTGTGCTGTAGTGTCTTGTCACAACATTTGGGGTACAAAACCGCAGCACAAGAAAAACATGTAGAAGAAATGTTAATAAATATATTTACCTTTCCTCCGCTTTCCACTGCATTCCCGGGATCTCACCACAATTATGGTGATATCACCCTCACCTAAGGGCTGTGGGCAGGTGGAAGGGTAAATTATATAAACATTTTTTCCCCCTATAGGTTTTTTTTTGTGCTGCGATTTTGGTCAGTTAGAAACCCTCTGTGAATAAGCTGACCTTGCTTGAACTTATATAGGGACATTTTTCCTTATATATATTGGTGTATTATAATGGTGGATTTAGCTCTTATCTAGGCTGAAGTTACCCTTTAAGTCCTTGATCTGCTTTTTGACACAATGTCTGGTTAGCCATCCGTTTTGTTTTGGATCATTATGGAGATATGCACTGCACACTGGTATAATGATGTTATCTGCAGTAAAATGATTCTGTTATGTAGGAAAGGTAAGCGGTAATGGGAAATTTTGGGTTGATATTAAAGTGCATGTCCTTTTAAAATGTTAAAACTTAGTTTTGGATGAAGTGGGGAGATTTTAGAACCCGTGTCAAGTTTTACCCTCACTTACTGCCCTAATGACAAGACAGGAAGTGAGGGGAACTTTCCGACTGCAGCAAAGACAGGAAAAATATAACTTAAAGGACAGCCCCAGCCAAAAGGCTAGAAGCATTGTTGAACAACATATAAAAGGAGTTTTAATGCAGCAACACTAAAGACTACCTCACCATAGAGGTGGATGATAGCTTTATGTTGATGACCACTTGACCATAGAGGTGGATGGTAGCTGTATGTAGATCACTACTTCACCATAGAGGTGGATGGTAGCTTTATGTACATTGCTCCACCATAGAGGTGGATAATGGCTATATGTAGATAACTGCTCCACCAGAGGTGGATGATAGCTGTATGTAGATGAGTGCTCCACAATAGAGGTGGATGGTAGCTATATGTAGATGACTGCTCCACAATAGAGGTGAATGGTAGCTATATGTAGATGACTGCTCCACAATAGAGGTGGATGGTAGCTATATGTAGATGACTGCTCCACAATAGAGGTGGATGGTAGCTGTATGTAGATGACTGCCCCACAATAGAGGTGAATGGTAGCTATATGTAGATGACTGCTCCACAATAGAGGTGAATGGTAGCTGTATGTAGATGACTGCTCCACAATAGAAGTGAATGGTAGCTATATGCAGATGAGTGCTCCACAATAGAGGTGAATGGTAGCTATATGTAGATGACTGCTCCACAATAGAAGTGAATGGTAGCTATATGTAGATGACTGCTCCACAATAGAAGTGAATGGTAGCTATATGTAGATGACTGCTCCACAATAGAAGTGAATGGTAGCTATATGTAGATGACTGCTCCACAATAGAAGTGAATGGTAGCTATATGTAGATGACTGCTCCACAATAGAAGTGAATGGTAGCTATATGTAGATGACTGCTCCACAATAGAAGTGAATGGTAGCTATATGTAGATGACTGCTCCACAATAGAAGTGAATGGTAGCTATATGTAGATGACTGCTCCACAATAGAAGTGAATGGTAGCTATATGTAGATGACTGCTCCACAATAGAAGTGAATGGTAGCTATATGTAGATGACTGCTCCACAATAGAAGTGAATGGTAGCTATATGTAGATGACTGCTCCACAATAGAAGTGAATGGTAGCTATATGTAGATGACTGCTCCACAATAGAAGTGAATGGTAGCTATATGTAGATGACTGCTCCACAATAGAAGTGAATGGTAGCTATATGTAGATGACTGCTCCACAATAGAAGTGAATGGTAGCTATATGTAGATGACTGCTCCACAATAGAAGTGAATGGTAGCTATATGTAGATGACTGCTCCACAATAGAAGTGAATGGTAGCTATATGTAGATGACTGCTCCACAATAGAAGTGAATGGTAGCTATATGTAGATGACTGCTCCACAATAGAAGTGAATGGTAGCTATATGTAGATGACTGCTCCACAATAGAAGTGAATGGTAGCTATATGTAGATGACTGCTCCACAATAGAAGTGAATGGTAGCTATATGTAGATGACTGCTCCACAATAGAAGTGAATGGTAGCTATATGTAGATGACTGCTCCACAATAGAAGTGAATGGTAGCTATATGTAGATGACTGCTCCACAATAGAAGTGAATGGTAGCTATATGTAGATGACTGCTCCACAATAGAAGTGAATGGTAGCTATATGTAGATGACTGCTCCACAATAGAAGTGAATGGTAGCTATATGTAGATGACTGCTCCACAATAGAAGTGAATGGTAGCTATATGTAGATGACTGCTCCACAATAGAAGTGAATGGTAGCTATATGTAGATGACTGCTCCACAATAGAAGTGAATGGTAGCTATATGTAGATGACTGCTCCACAATAGAAGTGAATGGTAGCTATATGTAGATGACTGCTCCACAATAGAAGTGAATGGTAGCTATATGTAGATGACTGCTCCACAATAGAAGTGAATGGTAGCTATATGTAGATGACTGCTCCACAATAGAAGTGAATGGTAGCTATATGTAGATGACTGCTCCACAATAGAAGTGAATGGTAGCTATATGTAGATGACTGCTCCACAATAGAAGTGAATGGTAGCTATATGTAGATGACTGCTCCACAATAGAAGTGAATGGTAGCTATATGTAGATGACTGCTCCACAATAGAAGTGAATGGTAGCTATATGTAGATGACTGCTCCACAATAGAAGTGAATGGTAGCTATATGTAGATGACTGCTCCACAATAGAAGTGAATGGTAGCTATATGTAGATGACTGCTCCACAATAGAAGTGAATGGTAGCTATATGTAGATGACTGCTCCACAATAGAAGTGAATGGTAGCTATATGTAGATGACTGCTCCACAATAGAAGTGAATGGTAGCTATATGTAGATGACTGCTCCACAATAGAAGTGAATGGTAGCTATATGTAGATGACTGCTCCACAATAGAAGTGAATGGTAGCTATATGTAGATGACTGCTCCACAATAGAAGTGAATGGTAGCTATATGTAGATGACTGCTCCACAATAGAAGTGAATGGTAGCTATATGTAGATGACTGCTCCACAATAGAAGTGAATGGTAGCTATATGTAGATGACTGCTCCACAATAGAAGTGAATGGTAGCTATATGTAGATGACTGCTCCACAATAGAAGTGAATGGTAGCTATATGTAGATGACTGCTCCACAATAGAAGTGAATGGTAGCTATATGTAGATGACTGCTCCACAATAGAAGTGAATGGTAGCTATATGTAGATGACTGCTCCACAATAGAAGTGAATGGTAGCTATATGTAGATGACTGCTCCACAATAGAAGTGAATGGTAGCTATATGTAGATGACTGCTCCACAATAGAAGTGAATGGTAGCTATATGTAGATGACTGCTCCACAATAGAGGTGAATGGTAGCTGTATGTTTTAAAGCCTAAGGCCCGGTTCACACCTGGGCGTTTTGTAGCACGTTCCTACGCTCTTCAAAACGCTCAAACACCGAAATCCCATTATTTCCTATGGGTATGGTTCACACCCGGGCGTATTACAGGCCGTATTAACGCGCTACAAAACGCCCTACGGCCAAAGAAGTAAAGGAGCTTCTTTGGGGCGTTTTTTTTGTTGCGCGTTTCCATTGGGATACAGCCAAGGAGCCCTCAGAAACGCGCGTTTTTTAACCGCGACAAACGCGCGACACGAAACGCGCGACAAACGTGCATATTCGATACGCCTAGGTGTGAACCCAGCCTAAGTCCAATCAATTTTGTTTTAGTTTGAGTAGAGCCAAGAAGTGTTGGAAGCACTGCCAGTGTTTTATTGCTTTCTGTGCCTGTTATGTTATCAGGACAGGAACCGTAATTCTCTCTGAGAGATACAACACAATGGTTTTAGAAACATAGGGGATGGTTCATTTGTCCTTTTGGTTTTTAATGCAGTTTGTCCCTGTTTATCCTCGACCCCTTCTAACCCTCCTGTTGCTGTATAGAGGATTGCAAGCGGCTGGTACCATGTCGAATTCAGATCCTTGCACGAGTTGCATTATAAAATACTTTCATGATTTATTAATAAATATATAGATGCCTTAACATGTGCAGGAAAATGGAAGTTGCACCATTGTCCTCAGCTTCCCGGTGTTAACTCAAGTGGTAAATCTCGATGGGTGGCAGTAGGCAAGAGCCCTCTGTTTTCCCCGGTTTCCCTGACTACATTTTTCATAAATCAGGTTTAGTTTGTGATGAGAGACATTCTCACAAAGCTCTTGTAGTCATCCAGCCAGAAAACACAGACACAGCAGTGATGTTTCTTCTGGTTCGGTGCCTCCTGTATGACAATGAAAGGGTTACACAGTAGTACATAGCTTAATGCATGCTCTGTTTACAGCTCAGAATTGCAAATGAGGAGTGGTTGGTTCACATAATGTGTTTTCTATGAAACCAGTGTGCTTCGGGAGAACGTGCTGCTTATATTAGCCGCCTGAACGGCAGCTAATTCCTGGGGGACACCTAATTATAGAAAGTATAGCAGCACCAGGTATGTGTGCAGTGTACATTTCAAGAGTTTTGTGTTTGTGGTGGACAACAATTGTGCACTCATAGCAAGGAGGATGTTGGGGCAGATGTAGCGAGACCCTCCGGGAAGTGGAGCAAAACCAATTCTGGTGGCATGGAAAAGAAGATGTGGCTTAAAGGGAATCTACACAAAATAGTTATCAGGTGGCCATTCAACTTCCTCTGAGGTATATTATCTCTCTCTATCTCTCTCTCTATCTCTCTTTCAGGGGCCTTCTCGATAAGCTGACCTTGTATTTTGATTCAAGGTCCACCTACCCTCCCCGTCTTACTCACCTGTCCCCCATCTGCCCAAATCAATGTGTGTCGGAGTCTCTTTTCAATCCATACAATCTCAATGAGGAATTTGTACACCCATTTAAAGGATGGTTTTTGAAAGGATGGTACCTTTGACAGAGTATTTGTACCTCTTGATAATCAATGGTGCCATTTCTGAGTTCAGTAGGTGTCCTGCTTGTACAAAATATATGGAATTGAAGGATAGGACTTTAACAGATATTTAAGGCTGTTTATCAGCACAAAAATTGCCTTGGCCCCCATGGAGAGCAGAACGCGAGCTACCCCGTGGCAGCAAAATTGTTCAATGATAGTGACTTCTTAGTAGATGAGACAGATCTGGGAATTCTAATGGTGCTCGGTATAGAAACATAAGAAGAGCTGGGGGATTTGATCCATTTGTATCCTTCCAAACCCGAAAGTCAGTTTGGGATGGATCGTTTTCTTGCATATGGAAAACGAGACACCTCGGGGGAATAAGCCATGGATTTCCTTTTAATGGTTGTCATGCTAGTAACCCCTGACCCGGCCAGACATTTAGACTCACTGGCACTGACAGGGCCAACGTCTTGCTAATCATTAGACAAGAGCCACCCCTTTTCAGATAAATTCCTCTAACAGCGGGCTTGGAGACTAATCTAATACAGGACCTTTCCTATTGTATTTTCCGAACATGTACTAGTGTTAAAGGGAACTGCAGAGTATTCTTAGCGTGTTCACGTGTTTGGTTACTCTTGGAAAGTTTACCTGTAGGGGAATATTGATGTGGATTTCACATTTTGACATTCTTCCTGTTGTGTTATACTATGATTTTGCTTTAAATCCAGATACGTAAAGGAAATATATTCCTTTTATACAAATATGTAGTAGACTCTCTTGGTTAGCCTTATGGGTTAGTGTTTCTAAAGCCCAAACCTTTGTTCCTTAGAGCAGCCATTCTCAACCTTCTGGCTTCCTCAGGGGAACTTTGATATTTTCACAGTGTCATGATGTGAAAGAGGGGGACTTTGATGTGCTGGGGGCTTCTGAGTTGAAGAGGGTCTCCTAGTGTGAAAGGAGGGGGCTCCTGATGTAAAGGGGGTCTCTTATGTGAATGGTGGCATTCTGTTCTGTCATGGGGTCCCCCCTTTAACTTCGTACCAGACCTCTATCTGGTATAAGGGTCTGGTTTGGATTTTGGAGGGACTCCACGTAATATTTTTACATTTACGTATTTTACAGTTTATTCTGGGGTGCCTCAAGATTTTGTTTACTTTCAGGCTAGTTTCACACCAGCACTACACCGCACGACACCCGGGACGCGCGGTCCTGCACAATGCAGGCAGCGATTGCAGCGAGGCCCTATTGATTTTTAATGAGGTGACATCTGCGCGGCAATCGCAGAAAAAAATATACAAGTACCTTTTTTGTTTTAGCGATACACGACGCATGGCTGTTTTAGCTGCAAATTGTGTTCAGAAGCACGGGTGGAATCTCGCGCGATCCGCCCGGCGCGACTGGGGTGTCATTAGAAAATAATGGCACCCACAGCGCGATCGGTTACAGACCTTGGCGACTCCTGACCGTGTGGCAATCCACACGGAATCGTGCACAATTGTCGCGCGGTGAGGTGTCGTCTAGGTTTGAACCTAGTCTTAAAGGGTGTCGTGGCTGTAAAAGGTTTGAGAAACACTGCTTTAGAGTTCGAGTAGAGAAGGGTTAAGATCCCCAACCCCCCCGCCAGTTTTTATTTTTATTGTTGTGCCCACTGGGGGATGTTCATTCTCTTTATGTGTATGTTCCGGTGACCATTGTTACTGGGACAGCACATGACAAGAAGCACAGTGACTTAGTGGTTGGCACTTCTGCCTTGCAGCACCGGGGCTCTCAGTTGCTGTAGGCAGTGCAGATTGTTAATTTTGACGGAGGGAAGCCAAAGGATCATAAGGGTTTTTTCCTTTTTTTTTTTTGTTACGTTGGGTTAGAAAATGATTGGAAGAAAAACTGTATGGTTGCTAGAGACAACAATGGCAGTTCTTTCAGACCCGGTCTTAGGTTCTGATCACTCTTTCAGAATGTATATAGTACTGATGCAATAGGATTGTCCGCTGTGGCTTCTGCCATTGGATTAAAAACCAAGCCAAAAGTTTACATCTTGGCAAAGAAAGGGTGAATGTGTTTGAATGGGAAGAGAGAGGAAGGCAGAGGTTTGTGATTGTGAAATGTGCTGGTGATTGCAGAAGATAGATCCACCCAACCAAATAATCTGCCGTAGCCGGTGCTGTGGAGTTCAGTGCATGCTGTAGCAGCTGCTCGATCATTGACTGCGCTGATAAGGAAGAGCCAGGGCAGCGATGCATGTTGTGTTACAAGGGGAAAGACCAGCTTGTTCTCTGCCGGACATTCACATGCAGAATGGATACTCTTAGCTAGCAGGCTTCTTCGTAATAGCTTCTAGGCAAGCCAAGTATCATGATCAGGTGGGTCACTTTTATTGCATTGTGATCTCTTGTATTTCTATCATGAATGTGTTCACGTACATACATGTGTTTAATATACTGGTTGTTTTTTCATAGTATAGTGCTTTGTCCCCTATTGCTGTGATCTGGCTATAGGCAAGTTATTCCTTGAGCAAGGGTAGACAAATTAATATGGAATTCAGGAGCGAGTTTATCCAATTTTGGAGCCAGCAGGAATTGTTTTTAGGAGCCAGCTTCATTGACAACAGCTAGAGAAAACTTGAAAAGTTAGGTACTAGGTGGAATTTTTAAGGCACATTGGCTACCTGGCTCTGGGGATGTGCAGCTCTGCCTTGGGCTGAGTGATCTAATCATTGGATTGTAGGCTACTGTGTTTTGGTTGGAGGAGACTATGTTTTGATTGTGGAGCTAAGCTGCCAAAACGTGGCTTGCCTTGAGAACAGCTAGAGAAAACCTCAAAAGTTGGGTGCTACCTGGAACTTTTAAGGGGCATTGGCTACCTGCCTCTGGGGATATGCCCAGCTCTAACTTGGGCTGAGTAATCTGATCATTTTGGTTGTAGGACACTGTGTTTTGGTTGTAGGATTCTATGCTTTGATCATCTAACTAAGCCACCAAAACATGGCTTGCGTTGAGAACAGTTGGGTGCTACCTGTAACTTTTAGGGGCATTAGCTACCTGCCTCTGGGGGAATGCCCAGCTCTATCATGGGCTGAGTGATATGATCTTTTGGATCTTACTGCCTTACTCTTGGGTAGTGGCTTTATTTTGTGAATGTTGCGATGCTGACCATGGTTTGGGGATGGCTGGTCCTTAGCTCGGCTGGCTTAGTGTAAACGTCATTCTTTTAAGGGCCCATTTACACTAGTGGATTTCAGGTGCGCTACAACGCAGGATCACAGCACACTAAGAGCAGTTACTAGGTTACACTACAGAGATTTCAGTCCCGTGTGTAGGAAGTTACAAAGACTCAACTTTTTTTTTGTCAGTATAAGCTGAGAAAAAAAAACCCCGACTGCAGCCACGACTTCTAAGGCCTAGGAAGCTGTGTTCTATTATATTTTTTTGGGGGGGTTACACTTTAAATGGAACATAAATACAACAGGCTGACCCATTTACATTTCCTTATAATCAGAAAGAAGCATATTTATTTTTAATGCAGGGAACACAGCCTACCTCTTTGTACTTATGTTTTTTTATTCAGATATAGCTGTAGTTCACTGGCCACCTACAGTCAGTTTTTTGGCCGGAATGAGCAGTGATCCAGCGTCCATGAAGCCAGAAATGAGTGTCCTCTGGGGACAAAATGATGAAGCAGGTTAGAAGACCTTGCAAGATTTTGGTCTTCCCTAGTGTCAGGACTGTCTACATGCAGTTTTTTTCCCTCCATCGCCTTAAAGTGTACTAAACTCAGGAGGTAAACCTTAAAAGACACATTCAGGTAACTTAACTATTAACAAAAGTGTATCTTATTTGTGTATCACTCGGCTGTGGATCCTCAAATCATCTCTGAATTGGTGCCGACACTGTCCTTCCTTCTGGAGGGGGGCTACTTTTGTTCCCCATGGTCCCTGTGTGTGTTGTAAAGTAGCTCCGAGCTCACTCCCACGATGGACCATTCTTGGCCAACTGACAGCAGTGCACACTAAAGAAGCAGAGGAAACCATTGGACCCACTCAAAGGGAGACTTGATAGTGGGTGGGATGGTGACCACCTTTGACCGGCTGGACATGCTCTTCATCGTCACTTGGATGGCCAAAAATACGATCATCATTAGCAATGCTTTCGGTTGGGGGCATTGTTCTATCTTAGAGTAGACTGATTGTCTTGTGTGCTTGTCTTACATTATCAACTGCCCAGTTCTAGAAAATACATTTTCCCCAGTATTACACGTAGTCCTCATCAGTTTTTTCATAGATCCACTTGAAGCTTAATACGATGTTTCCTAATTTCCATAATCAGTCAGAATACTGAAGGAATTTAGAAGACATGATTTTGTTCTGAACATTGTGTCGTCATCTCTCTGAACCTTCTTGACGTCCTTCAGCTTGAAGTGGCCGCGGAGGAGCCAGACTGTGTGGATGTGCCTTTTTCTGAGCAGCTGCATATATGTACAAACATTTCAAGCTACATTTAATGTGGAAATGAGATGCGTACAGCAACTTCTAAAGAATGTGTCATTTAGTCGGCAGCACCGTGATAAAACCAACTGATTCCGCTGACTGTCTGTGTAACATCGTATTGTTCCAGGGAGCGCTTGTCATTTGGGAGGCGTTCCTGGCAGAGGAAGTTGCAAAGCTATATTTATCATTATCCCGCCTTTGCTCAGATTATACTGCATTTAGTCTGCCATGTTTGTTTGATTACTTAAAGCACCCATAGACAAGAGGATGAATAGTGGTATGCAAATCAATCATTCTTTCTATCAACTTTTTATTAAAGGAGAACTATGAGGCGAGTGAAAATCACTCAACCTCATAGTTCTAGCCGACCTGTGACAATGAAACTGTCACAGATCGGCTTAATAGATCGAGAAGTGAGCGAACACATACCGTCACTCGCTCACTTCTTGATCTATCCATGCAGAGAGCCGTGACTGTCACTCACGGCTCCCTGCAGGGATTCCCCCCCCCCCCCCCCCCCTTCGCCCCTCCCCCCCCGACTCTCCTCCCACACTTCTACAAGCAGTTGCCAGTCGATGGGACGGGAGGATCCCGACAATATTGTCGGGATTGCTTCACAGCACCGGGGGGGGGG
>NW_017306321.1:2000720-2007817 GCF_000935625.1 Nanorana parkeri | reverse complement strand
GGATTCCCCCCCCCCCCTCCCCTGTTCGATCCTCCAGCGCTGACTGGAGGAACGGACGGGGGAGGGGGCGGACACAGGTGCCTCTAGATAGGCAGAGCCAGCTGTCACTCCCACAGCTGGGTGGATCTCGACAGTAATGTCGGGATCCGTCCCGGCTGCGGCATCTCAGTATACCGCAAGCTGTAGCTTGCGGTATACTGCGCTTAGGGTGACGGGAGGACGCTAGTTTGTGTCCTCCCGTTACCCTTAGGAGAATTATGGTGAAAAGCCCTGACCCCATAGTTCTCCTTTTAAGGTCTGGGTCTCCCCCCATTTGGGGACAGGAGGAGGAAGTGAGGAGAAATCTCCCCAGTTCTTATTTGATGGAAGAGGAAGTGAGGGAAAACACAGACCGAATTTTAAAGCCTGTAGCTTCGCATAGCTTGTCACTGCCCAACATCCTACCTGCTCTTAGGACTATTGAAGACCCTATTAATGTCTCCTACTCCGAGTACTCTCCTATGACTTACACCTCTTCCTTCTGTGAAGACACTCTTCTCTTACCCATCACCACAGAGGAGTTAAGCTTTGAAAGCTATGCTCAAAAAAAGGCAGACAGATGACAAAAGCCTAGTTGCCAGAATAGCCTTTGGTCTCCCTGTATCTGATCTTTTCCCATTACTGACTTATTATGCCTTGTTCTGCAATGTGTCCTTTTGTGGAGGCGGCCATCTTGGTAGAGCAGGGCTGTGCTTCCGCATGTCAGAGTAGGGTTGCCAACTTCTCTTTAAGAATATACAAGAGAGACGGCCGGTAGGAGAGAGCGAGGAGAGACGGCCGGTAGGAGAGAGCGAGGAGAGACGGCCGGGAGGAGAGAGCGAGGAGAGACGGCCGGTAGGAGAGAGCGAGGAGAGACGGCCGGTAGGAGAGACGGCCGGTAGGAGAGAGCGAGGAGAGGCAGCCCGGGGGGGAGAGAGGAGAGATAGCGAGCGGAACCCCTGTGCCCTTCAAGACTTATCTGCATCCTGTGTTTCAGACACCTCCCCGGGTTCCAATTTCCCTTACTGTTCCTTGTCTCCTCCATGCACTCAGGTTGGAACACTAGGACCCCGTGGGTGCCCCTGGCCGCCTGACATTGTGACATCTTGTCACACCTCATACAGGACTCAAAACCTGGACTGTCCGGGTGAATCCTGGACGGGTGGAGGAGAATGGTGAACAGCACAGTAATGATGTCACCAAATCTCACTCCAGCTCTCCTGAGTCTAGCAGTCAGAAGCAGCAGTGCCTTAGGTCTCACACTGCAGACAGTTATGAGGCAGTGGGTACAGGAGTGCCAGGCACCCTCACATTCCAGGACATTTAGTGTTATTTTTCAGGAGGAATTTAAGACAAAAAGTGCATTTTTCAGGGTACTACTTAAGCACAATTAACATTTCTATGTTAATTACATTTTTCCCTATAACATAACAAATCTTCACTGAGTAACTTTACATAGATAAATAACTCAACATATATCGGCACAGGCCTACGCATCACTGGATACAAAATGCAACCATCTGCATTTGGTGGTTGCTCACATGCAGTCCATCACGCTGTGTCATACAAAAGCCTGCGTTCATAATAGCGCTAAATAGTGATCTGCAGACAGCTTGTTATGGCTGATGTGTGCAGGCTTGTACAGGCACCCTTTAAAAACTCGCATTCCCAGTCTGATGTGAGCTTGGAGCTGGCATATGGTACTCCCTGTAATAATGCAAGGAGTACATTAAAGGAGAACTATGAGGTGAGTGCTTTTCACTCACCTCATAGTTCTATCCGACCTGTGACAATGAGACTGTCACAGGTCGGCTCAGTAGATCAGGAGGTGAGCGAACACATACCGGCGTTCACTCACTTCTCGATCCTGTCACGGCTCTCTGCCGTGACAGGGGAGGGGCTGGATTCCCCCCGCTCCGATCCGCCAGCGCTGACTGGAGGAATGGAGAGGGCGGGTACAGCTGGCTCTGCCTCTAGATAGGCAGAGCCAGCTGTCAGTCACGCAGCTGGGCGGATCCAGGCATAATTATCGCGATCGGCTTCAGCTGCGGCGTCTCAGTATACCGCGAGCAGCAGCTCGCGGTATACTGCGGCGTCTCAGTATACCGCGAGCTACAGCTCGCGGTATACTGAGCCTAGGGTGACGGGAGGACGCTAGTTTGTGTCCTCCCGTTACCCTAAGGAGAACTATGGGGAAAAGACTTAACCCCATAGTTCTCCTTTTAAGGGTGATTTTTTTTGTTTTGGACAACTAATCTATGAGGAACTAGTTAGGATATAGGTTAGTGGTGTACTTCCCAACGCATGCCTGGTGTCCTCTGTATGACAGTGACAGAGCCATTTCAAGTGTTAAATTCTGGCACTGTCTGGCCTTTACAGTCTCCACATTACTGCTGCCAGGGAGGCCTGCCAACTGCAAGGCACTGTGCCTTGCATTGTATACCGGAGTCCTGGCATTTGGTTGGCTATTCAGAAGTGCAACTCTATTGTTGCTGTGCAAGTATTTAAAGCATAACTTCAGAGAAGTACAAAAAGCACATTGATCCTAGCAACGTGTTTATTCATCAATTAAAAAAATAATTACATGCTGCTCATCTAAGTGCACAAAATCTATAGATTAACTACCCGTAGTTGCATGCACGCCAAAAACCAGTAATGCCTGAGTGCCAGCACTGTGAGCTTATTAGACAATGCTGTTGACTGCTTGTTCTGGGCGCTGGATTTGCAGGTCCTTAGGTAGTCGGGGAGGGCACATGGATGTGCAGTCCACTATACAGACAGGGAACTAGGAATGATCAGTCTGATTTGTCAAAATGTTTGCAGCGAATTGAACGGATCCTCAGCAAATGGATTTTCATCAGGAAATGCTAGGCATACTGATTAAATATGGAGACTGATGAAGGCCCCCTTACTAGTGTGCTTTCTAAGGCAAGGTCACATGTCAATCTCATCGCTGAAGCCACCAATCCCTGGCCTGTAAGTGCATGAAATCCAATGGGAAGCCTGCTTTTACTGATTTGCAGAGGATCCTTGCAGCAATTGAATGGGGCCATTGGAGAACACAGGGAAGGTATGGGTAGCAGGGGCAATGGCCTTCAAGGAGAGTCTATTACTTTGTCCTGAATAGGCAAAGTGACAGGTTTGCCAGTGTTTTACAGATCTTACACTGATCTTTTCACTTGGGGTTGCAGCAACTGAATGGGACCATTGGAGGACTGGAGGAAGGTATTGGTAGCAGAGGAAATGGAATTAAAGCAGAACCTATTACTTTGCTCTGACTAGGCAAAGTGATAGGTTTACCCAAGTTGATGTCTGCATATTAGAGCACCCTTGTCTTTAGTGCTCCCGGGGCCCTCTAAAGTATGTGGACCCTGAATGGGACAAAATCGTATTAAGTCCTTAAAGCTGTGCTTTGTCTTGGCCCCTTCTTTGTCCCTCTGTTGGTCATTGTGGCTGCCCGTCATTGGGAGGTATGGGATGGGGCAAAGCCAAGAACAGCATCAGGAACTCTTTGTGCTTTTTACATGCTGGAATACCTGCAGCTTTGGGTCTCCTGGAGTTTTCTGGAAGGTATATCAACATACAGGTCGGCATATTTAGGCATATTGTCTGCCTGCAATTTTATAGCTTTCAAGAAAACATAAGTTCAGTGTAATAAAAGTTGGCCTTTAAAGAAAGGAATATTTGTTGTTACTTACACCAGCCAATGAGATGCTTTCTTTCATTGCCTGTCCTGTACTGGAAGAATGGTATGGGCAGCACCTTCCTGCCCTTTGCCCAAGCAGGAATCACTGCAAGATAGCAGTAACTCTCGTCCCTGTGAGAGATATTCTGGTTTCATGCTGGCTAGCAGAACAATTAGTCTTGGGCGTGTTGTGATGTATGTCTCTTTTATATGCTTTTGTTGTTCCCTTTGTTGCCATTATGTCATCAAACACTGCTCCCCACCCACTGCAAAAATGTGAACGGCTGCTGGGGACAGAAGGCCTCCAGTGTATAAAGCATAATGCAGAATTAACGTCTAGTGGCATTCATAGCAACCAATCAGATTCAAACTTCTCTTTCTGGTGCAGATCAAAAAATTATTGAGGGTAAATCTTTCTTCTTACAATTTGTTCCTAGTATACAATGTTTGCCAAATGTCTCTTAGTAGCATGTACCAGTGTTTCTCAACTTTTTTTGAGTCACGGCACACTTTTAGACCCCATTCACACTGAGCAATTTGTAGCGCGATTTCAGCTCAGAAATCACTCAAACATCAGCTCAATGTAGCTCGTCCAATGCATTTCCAATGGAGCTGTTCACAGCTCAGTGTCGCCTGTAGCTTGTAGCTCAAGCTTGTCGCTTGAACATGACCTATTTTTCGGCGGATTTTGTGCGATTTGGCCCAATAGACTTCAATGGTGTAGCTCAATGTCGCACATTACCAGAGATTTTGTGCGACATTGTCGCGGTAGAGAAGGTGTCACTTCTGCACAGAAATATAAGAAGGAACATAAGCAGGAAACAGGAAGAGGAATGATGTCACATCAAGACTTTTGATTGGATACAGCCCAATGTAGCAGCTAAGAAGTCCATGCCAAAAGTAGCGCTACGTAGCGCGACAATATGAGCAATGTAGCTCAATGTCTCTCAGTTCGAATCGGCGCTTTATTTGATGTAGCTCAGTGTGAATGGGGTCTAAAACTACGCAAAATCTCAAGGCACCCCAGTCGAAGGCCCCAATCACACTTTTGGCACTCATCAGCCCGTTAATTTCAATGGGTTGACGTGACAAATGCGTAAAATAAGCTCATGCAGCATCCGCATACCTCTCCCATCCCACCGCTACCTGCTTCCTCAGTCCCAGAAGGCAGGAAGGCTGCAGTACTTCTCGCACTACTGCCCCGTGTCCTGCCGGTGCACCTTGCCTTGCACATTCTGGGGCCCCTGGTCCTACTTGCACTAGACTAGCACCCGACTGAGTCTAAGCAACTGATGATGTCATCCATTGCTGTAGATCCTGTCGGCGGTCATAACCTCAAACTGTGGCCGCCGACAGCCTCTATAGCAACAGATGACATCGTCAGTTGTTAAGACTCAGTCAGGTGCCTTGCGGCTGCTTCTCTAGTGCATACTGTAATGCATTTTTTGTGACTTTTTGGTTCCATTTTGCTGCGGCACACTGGTTCAGAATCACTGGCATATGCTGTATGTCCCGTTATTTCTCATGCATCTCTTTGTTGCACTACAGTAACGTGTAGCGTGAGGCAGGATCAGAATCCTTGTGACTTTTTATTGAAGCAGAAAGTGATGGCAAATCCTAGATTTTTGAGTTGTTACCAGAACAAGAGGTGAAGGAGATAAATTGCGCTGCAGAGGTAGGGAGAACTCGCTACTTTAGACCATAAGACAGGGGTCCCCAAACTTTCAAGACAAAGGGACAATTTGCTGTCCTTTTAGACTTTAGAGGGTCAAAGTGTGGCTAGTGGGAGTAGAAAATGCCCCAGCGACTGTGGGAATAAATAAAGTGTTGATTGGGAGAAATAGTGCCCCATTGTTGGTGTTGGTGGGAAAAATAGTGTCCAATCATTGGTTTCAAGAGAGGAATAGTGCCCCATGGTTGGTGCCAGGGGGAGGGATAGTGCCCCATGATTGGAGCCAGGGGGAGGGATAGTGCCCCATGATTGGAGCCAGGGGGAGGGATAGTGCCCCATGATTGGAGCCAGGGGGAGGGATAGTGCCCCATGATTGGAGCCAGGGGGAGGGATAGTGCCCCATGATTGGAGCCAGGGGGAGGGATAGTGCCCCATGATTGGAGCCAGGGGGAGGGATAGTGCCCCATGATTGGAGCCAGGGGGAGGGATAGTGCCCCATGATTGGAGCCAGGGGGAGGGATAGTGCCCCATGATTGGAGCCAGGGGGAGGGATAGTGCCCCATGATTGGAGCCAGGGGGAGGGATAGTGCCCCATGATTGGAGCCAGGGGGAGGGATAGTGCCCCATGATTGGAGCCAGGGGGAGGGATAGTGCCCCATGGTTGGTGCCAGGGGGAGGGATAGTGTGCCAGGGGGAAGAATGGTTCCCCGGGGTTGGTGCCAGGGGCAGGAATAGTTGGTGTTGGTGGGAAAAATAGTGTCCAATCATTGGTTTCAAGAGAGGAATAGTGCCCCATGGTTGGTGTCAGTGGGAGGGATAGTGCCCCATGGTTGGTGCCGGGGGGAGGGATAGTGCCCAATGGTTGGTGCCAGGGGGAGGAATGGTGCCCCAGGGTTGGTGCCAGGGGGAGGAATGGTGCCCCAGGGTTGGTGCCAGGGGGAGGAATGGTGCCCCATGGGTGTCAGGGGGAGGGATAGTGCCCCATGGTTGGTGCCAGGGGGAGGAATAGTGCCCCATGGTTGGTGCCAGGGGGAGGGATAGTGCCCCACGGTTGGTGCCAGGGGGAGGAATAGTGCCCCAGGGTTGTACCAGGGGCAGGATTGGCGCCCCAGGGTTGGTGCCAGGGGGCAGGAATGGTGCCCCAGGGTTGGTGCCAGGGGGAGGGATAGTGCCCCAGGGTTGGTGCCAGGGGGAGGGATAGTGCCCCATGGTTGGTGCCAGGGGGAGGAACGGTGCCCCATGTGCCAGGGGGAGGAACGGTGCCCCACGGTTGGTGCCAGGGGGAGGAACGGTGCCCCAGGGTTGGTGCCAGGGGGAGGAACGGTGCCCCAGGGTTGGTGCCAGGGGCAGGACTAGTGCCCCAGGGTTGGTGCCAGTGGAAGGGCTTGTGATCCCTTCCACCCCATTATTGCACCAAGGGCCAGCTAAATGCATGCAAAGAGTGGCATCCGGCCAACGGGCCGTAGTTTTGGGACCACCGCCTTAAGATATGCAAGAGTCTTGCATAACTTATAATATGCAAGAGTCTTGCAATGCAAAACTTTTATATAATCAGTTGTTGGCTCAGCTTGCTTGAAGTACGGTATGGAGAATATTATTTTAAGGAACGTAATTGTGCGTTATTATAATAATAATAATAATATATCTCTGATACCAACTTCATTTCATATAAGGGTGTAGCCAAATTTCTTTTTTCATAAATCTACTCTTTTTTTTTTTTAG
>NW_017306321.1:1986685-2000709 GCF_000935625.1 Nanorana parkeri | reverse complement strand
ATTGCAAGGATTAATAAAAATGTGCTTGCTTATAGTATCATGCCAGGCATATGTCAGAGAAGGTAAACAAAGCGTGTGGTGTAAAATGAGAGCATGCATGCGTTTCATCAGGTTATGTCGGTCCCGAATACATCTGCACGAATGCCTTCTTGTTTTCTGATATAAGGTGCATGAACTGCAGGGAGAGAACGCATTGCATTCCAATTCTAAAGATCAATTTTACTGGCTACATCAACCTATTACACTTGTTTATTGAAAGATCGCACTGTACAATCTATACTATCTATACTACCTTTCTTGATTGTTAAGCTTGGAATTGCACCTCCCTTAAATCTAGCATGTAGTCATTGAAACCTCAATTAGTGGTAGCATATGAATTTGACTTGGCATCAACCTCTTTTGGTAATCTAAGCAGCAGCATGCAACAAAGGAGAGGGAGGGGTAGTACTAGGAGCCAATCAGGTGTGCTGTATGCTCATGCAGTGACCGGGAGCATGCTGACAGGCGTAGAGAACAGGGAGCTGACTCATCTGTATTCTCCTGCTCTTTCTTTGTTCTTTAGCAGGCTGGGGGGCAAGAAGGTGTCCAGGGCATATTGCTTTAAGTGGTATTAAACTCTGAAAATGTTTTCAGCATGAATTCCAGATCAAACAAATCTACATTGCCCAGCACATTATTTGTCTATATTTTTGCCCAAACACTTGCAGTCATCGAGTTTCAAAACAGCTCCAACTCTCTGTTTTGCTTCCCTCAACATCCTGTCCAGTACGGGATCAGTATTTGCATAACAGTCTCCAGCAAATGTCCATCTACGAGCTCGAAGGAGAGGGAAGCAAGTGGTTTGCCTTGCTGTGTTTGTGGAGACACACAGCTTACTAGCACACAGAAGATTATGGCTCCATAGGACCCTGCAAGGGAAAGGAGTCACCCTAATACAGGATATCAGGACCAGTGCTCAGGGGACCAGCTGATTCTGCAGAAAAATAAAACTTTTCAACATCAAGGAGCAATGTCCATTGTAAGTGATTTTCATTGGGATTTAAAATGGCTTAAAAACCTTTTGACTTTAATGTCACTTTAAGTGCAATAGAGATACATGAGGTCGCCAACCCTGCTGTGTAGTCTGGCAGGACTTTGTAAATAACAGGTCAAAATTACAAATGGCTGGCACTTGTTGTAGAGCTCACACGGTGGTAGTCGAGGTCAGAGTACAGAACACTTCCTGTCAAGTTTGGATGTGGAGTATAGTGTAATACATGCCACGCGGAAGCTTTGTGTGTTACTGGGAGCTGTGAGGGTGAGAGTAGAGGGAGCAACGCTAGCTGCTTTCTAGATGTGTCTCTAATAAGTGTAACACTGGAATCTTTGTAATGAACTCCTCTGGTGTGTTTAGGCATGCTCCGTCTTGTCTCCTGTTACAAGGGATTGCTCCCTTAGGATGCTGAGCGTCAATTATCTGCAGTCTAGTTCTTAGGTTTACCTTCTTTTCAGTTTAGTTAATAATAGGAAAAGTTTGGCCATTCCAGAATAGAAAGTGTTGGGGATATAACAAGCAATGCTAAAGAAATGTCTTGCAGGCAATATATGCTGGGGAATAATGTGAATGGAGTGACAGTGGGCAGTATGTGCAGGAGAGGAGTGCAGAGGGTATGATAGGGGAAGGTATGTGCAGGAGTATAGAGGGTATGACAGTGGGCAGTATCTCAGGGAGAGGAGGGCAGAGGGTATGATAGGGGAAGGTATGTGCAGGAGTATAGAGGGTATGACAGTGGGCAGTATCTCAGGGAGAGGAGGGCAGAGGGTATGATAGGGGAAGGTATGTGCAGGAGTATAGAGGGTATGACAGTGGGCAGTATCTCAGGGAGAGGAGGGCAGAGGGTTTGATGGGGGAGGTGTTTGCAGGAGAGAGGCATGGAGATTATTTGCAGCAGCGTGGAAGACATGGCAGTGGGCAGTATGTCGAGGAGAAGAGTGCAGCGGGTAAGACAGAGTAGTATATGCAGAAGAGGAGTGCAGAGAGCATGGCAGGTGGCTGTATGTTCAGATGCAAAGCGCAGTGGTCATGACCACATACAGTATGTGTAGTAGAGGAGTGCAAGGGTATGACTGCGGTCTGCATGTGCAGGAGAGGAGTATGTAGGGTATGATGGGGGAAATATGTGCAGGATAGGACTGGGAGGTTGGAGTGGTTGGCTCCCATGCTGCTACTTTATAATTTGTTATGTGAATGGGTGCCTGTATGCATTATCAGGACCACTTCCCTGCTTCTGTCAAGCTAGGACCATAAACTTTTTTTGCAGATTATGGAAAGATCCATAACCACAATTTATGAGTCAAAAGATGAACTGATCTGATAGTTATCACCTTCTGCACCTGAGCTGGAGACTGGGCAATAAGGGGTTAATGCTTATATGCTGGGGATAGGATACAGAGGCATTATTGCACATTCAGAATAGTCTTCACTAAGGGGTCGATGTACATCCTCTTAAAGGACGTTTGAAGTCCCAGCATCTCCTCTCCTGTTATAACATCAGCATTGTAATAGGAATACATAGTAGAGCTGTCTCTGATAATGCAATCAAAGCTTACTTGAAAAGAATCCCTTTTATGTAGTGAGCGCTGCCTTCCGTCTTCCTGGATTCCCAGTGTGCTTTGCGTCTCTTACCCTGCTGCTTGAAGGGATGTAGTCTTGATTTCTGAAGACTACATGGCCCACAATGCAATGCTTCCAGCAAGCAATGATAATGTTACATTGTTCAGACGTTGAGTTGTAGTTTAGAAGGCAGGCTCTGTGAGAGTGGTGATGCAAGGAAATGCACCTCCACAGCTAAATGGTGTCAGTACATTGAGGAAGTCCATCCTATTTCGGCACTCTGCCGCCCCGAGGCCGGGCCTCCGTGGCCTTGTGGGAAATCCGGGCCTGTATGGGCATCGTCATTAAGTAGGTTTACAAACTTCTAGATGGATCCTGTTATTAGGAGCGGGATAGAACTTACAGAAATTAATTATAGAAATACAGATTTATTTTAGTTTTTTGACCATAAGGTGCCATACAAGGACATAAATTGTTTTGAATGTGATGATTTGTAATGCTTTTTAAAATTCTTTATTCAAACTGGACAAAGGATTTTGAATGTTTGAGATGGCTGTCAATACCCCATCAGAGCTCAAAAATGAGTCTATTGGACTATTTATAAGGCCTCATTTACACTGTGAAGAGCCAGCCCGTACAGATCCGTGCTGTGTGAGCGGCCGTATCGGGTCGCTCCCGGGAAGGACAGGTGCTGCGTGTGATTGTACACAACAGCCTGTTCTTCTCTATGGGAGTATGCCGTACGACGCCGTACACTCCCCCGAACTGCACATCTGTGCGGGTGTCCATGCTCGGACGCAGGCAGGATCCATCCTGCCTGCGTACGAGTAGACACCTGCACCCGCACGGATGTGCAGCTCGGGTGAGTGTACGGCCACATACTCCCATAGAGAAGAACAGGCTGCTGCGTACAGTCAGGTTAACAGGTTATCGGGGACTTACTGGGCCAGTGCAGATATTTTCCCTAATGTTCCATTTTTGAATTGTAAACTCAAAGTAGTTTGATATCTTGCTGTTATTATATGAGCATCTCACAGCAAGTGGCCAGCTGTCACCTCGAGTGTATGAGTATTTAACTCCCCAGAGAAGTGATATGATTTCCTTTCCTTGATCGTGGAGTAAAACCACACAATGCCGCTGCACTTTACGATGGTTCGGATCAATCATTTCCTAGCAGGGAAATCAGTAAATCGGGTTAGACAAGTTCCAGTGGTCCTTTTGGCGTCCGCCATGCAGTGCGGTGTGACCTCTCCCAGCCCCCTCCAAAGACAGAGCGTGTGTGTAGAGCGGACACCGGCAACCCTCTCATTGTCTTCCTGTAGAGAGAGAATCCGTCATTAGGAAGCGGCCTCTCTGTGCTCAGCAGGGCCCCCGTGCTCTGGAATACAGGCAGCTGCATTATTAACAAGCCTGTGTTTGTGTGTTGTGTTTGCAGATGGCCCGGAGTTAACAAGACATGCTGCAGAACACCATGCCTCACTTTCCCACGGCCCTGAATGGTGAGTACAACTTGACACACTCTCACTGACATACCACTGTGTCCGCTGTGGGCTTGTGATGAGATATGTTCTGTATATGTGACTGATCGGTGTAACAGGTGATGGGATATACAGGGAGGTGATGAAGGGAACACACAGGAGTTTATTCTGTGACACCTAGACCTTTTAATATTACCAAATATTGTGGAAGTGCAAAAGTTATGTTGCAATATTGGTTGCAAGGATGGAAATTTGGCAACCACCCTGACAAAATCACTCATTTTCATACTGACACTGCATCCGAATGCCCACTGGTAGGGTCTTGGTGCCAACCCAGTTCGCCCAAGCCCGGTCAAAACTCTGACTGCCACCCCCTCCTCCTGACCCAATCAGTGCTGGCAGTTGGGGCGGGCTTTCTCCTTCCCTTTTGTAGCGAATAGCTGCAGGGTGGGGAATGCGCCTGCCTGCAACTGATTGGGTTGGGCTGAAAGGGTGGCAGTCAGAGTATTGAGCAGGCTTGGGGGAACTCAGGCAAACTGGGTTTGCAGCAAGTGCAGGCTCATCACTACCCACAGGATAAAGCTGCATGGCTGCCAGTATCCTTAAAGGAGTTATAACAGACTAAGATATGCTGGGACTTTATAACATCAGAATTGTAATAGGAATACATAGTAGAGCTGTCTCTGATAATGCAATCAAAGCTTACATGAAAAAATCCCTTTTATGTAGTGAGCGCTGCCTTCCGTCTGCCCGTCACTTCCACCAACTTCCTGCATTCCCAGTGTGCTTTGTGTCTCTTCCCCTGATGCTTGATGTGATGCAATCTCCATTTCTGAAGACCACATATCCCACAATGCATTGCTGCCATCAAGCAATTATGAAGTTTACCTGGTTCAGACGTTGAGTTGTAGTTCATAAGGCAGCCTCTGCAAAGAGCATCCAATGGTGTTCACTGGTTCAAACTACTCTATCTGTCTGAGCTTACTGCAGTCTTGCCTACACACCAAATACTGAAGCTAAAATCTCTAAGAATTACAGAGAAAGCACAAAATGTGTTTTGTTTTTTTTTAATCCAGGTCTCCTCTAAGTGAACTGTTAATGCCATGTAGAAAACATACATATGGTATATGCATTTGGCACCATACTTTGCAGCAATATTTACCAGAGTATTTGCAGTGCTCCTATGTTGTATGTGGAACTGCAGCCTCTTGTCAATGACTGCATTCTTCTTAACCATCCCTCTGTCACTTGTAATGACTCGCCGCTCAGCTTCCTGATTGGTCAGGAAGCTATCCAATCAGGAAGTCGAGTCATTACCTCCCCCTCCGGCTTCCTGATTGGTCAGAAAGCCATCTCCATGCTTCATCATCAAGTGGTGGCGAAGGACCATGGAGATGGCTTCGCGGCTAATCAGGAAGCCGGGCGGCAAGTTATTACACCGCCCGGCTTCCTTAATGGGACTTCCGGTATCAGTATTCGGTATTGGCGAGTACTGAAAAGAAATATCGGTACACGATATCGAATATCCCTAGCTCACACACATACAAAGATCCGTCTTCTCTCCCCACCTCCATTCCTTTCCACAGCTGACATATAAAAATTATTTCAAGTTATTTTTATATGCTTAGTCAACCTGTGTTATTCAGAGATGCTTCAAGTCCTGGGTGCCCCACCTTATCAAATTGGACATGCCTGATTTATATATGTTTGCCTGAATTTAAGGAGAGCATCCTTACAGTGCACGTCCAGGCATATCTGTAAACCTCCATCTTCCCCTCTAGAGCATGTCCTAGCCCTTTGTCCCTGTAGTGAGATACAGCGTTTATTACTCCCTGTGACATAATTTCCAGGCCAAGTTCTTGCAGGGGCAGCTGCTGGGAGCTATGTTCTTGTTGATGTAGACACGTCCCCAGAACTACACCTCCCAAGAGCCTTTACCTACACACTAGCAGTCCTACGTTCTAAGTGAGGTTGCTGAGGGACCGCCCACCACCCAGGACGTTGGACAGGGCCAGCTCCCGGGGGAGTGAGCAGTAATGTAAGTATATCGCCTCATTCATTATCTCCTAGGCAACAGGAGCCGGAAGAGAGGGGGTCCCACTGCAAGGATAAAGCCCCCCCCTTCCCAGAGTTCAGCTTATGATTTCTTATAGTGCCATAGGAGTAATAAAAAGTCGAATTGGCTCAGGAGAAGAGCAGTTCAGTCATTACACTTGCATATATTCAGTAAAGCTCTTTTGATTTTCATCTTTCAAGCAGCTGTCTGTCTGAAGTCATTGAAGTGTTGCGTAAAATTGTGAGACGCACAGACAACCACAAGCTAATTATTTCCCAACACTCTCCACACTATTGAGATTCTGTACGGCTATATCGTGTAATCAGAGATTTTCTGCCAATGTGGGAGTGTGGAATTCAGCATAGAAAATATCCTTTCATGCTGCGTTTTATAATGTGTGGATTAATCCCCATGGAGGCCACTGGGAGCTCGTGCTATAGGGCCCGTTTGTAACTGGTGCAAATTGATATTTTGCTCTTTTCATCTCTCATGGAAAATGATCAATTTTCACAGATTTGCCTGTTTATAAAGCTCCGCTGATCCCATTTCTTCTGTATTGTGGTGAAAGTAAACAATATTCCAGTTAAAGTGTATCTGAACTCAGGACCAAAAATACATTGCAGTTTACCAGTCCTTAGATGTGGTTGCTTTAAGACCCCATTCACACTGAGTGACATGGCACGTTTTTCTGCGCGATTCGGTGCTGAGCGGTATTGAGCTACAAAGCGCGATATTGAGCGACAATGCACATTTTAGCGCGCTACGTAGCGCGACTTTTGGGAGGGACTTGGTCGCTGCTACATTGAGATGTAAACAATCAACAGCGGTCTTGATGTGACATAATTCTTTCCTTCCATTTTGCAATGCAAAAGTTACCCCTCTGTAGCGCGATAAGGTCGTACAATATCGCCGGTAATGCGCGACTTTGAGCGACACCATTGATTATTGGGGCCGAATCGCATGACATCTGCGGGAAAAAGGGGTCATGTACGAGCGACGAGCTACAGGCGACATTGAGCTGCATGTGAGATGTGAACAGCTCCATTGAAATGCATTGGACAAGCTACATGGTGCGATATCGTGCGGAAAAATGCGCGATTTATGAGCGGAAATCGTGCAACAAACCGCTCAGTGTGAATGGGGTCTAAGAGCCCAGAAATGTGTTTTGTTGATTCTACCAATGGCAGAAAGATAACAGATAGCCAACATGTTTCGTGGCCCAATAATTCCCCTTCATCAAAGCAAAAAAGATCCGAAGAATAAAATAATGGTTGTACACATGAAAGGTGTCATGAAAAATGTATGCTACCTTTATTTTATTATTTGTATCTTTTGTAACCTTGATGAAGGGGGCTGTTGGGCCCCCCAAAATACATTGGGTATTTTGTCATCCTTCTGCCAATTGTGGAATCAATCAAATATTTTTATGGACGCTTAGAGGTTGATTTACGGAAGGCAAATAGGCTGTTCACTTTGCAAGGAACGTTTCCCCTTCTTTTAGGGAATGAGGTGAAGCTCTTCTGACCTCCATCATTCAATCATATGCAAGCACTTTTCTTTCATTTTCCTTGCATGTAATTTGGTATTCTTTGCAAAGTGAATTTAAACCCCCTTCACCAAGCTAGGGGAAACTTTCCTTGCAAAGTGAACGGCCTACATGCCTTTAGTAGATCAACCCCTTAAAATGTGGGTTTGGTGCTCCTGTTCTACATACGGATCTCCTGAACACCTGGATCTGGGGAGAACCCTGTTTTGTAGGCAGCTGCCCAAACAATAATACTCTACCAATCATTTTTAGAGCCGGCGTTCTATCAAAGTTTGTAACTACGTTGAAATGTGTGACCAGTGCGCATTAGGTCAAGCATTCCAGCGCTTTGTCAGCTGTCCCAGGGTAGATCGGCTCACTGCGCATGTGCAGGAGAACAGATCATCTGCCTTGAACAGCTGATCGGTCTCAAACGTCACTTCTATCCGACTACTAATTCCTCCCTATGTAATGGAGATGAAGATAGAAAGACATGTTTGTCCAGCCTGGGTGCACCATGGATTCCTTCGTAGATACAGTGGAGCTAGTGAGTGTAGCCACCCTAGGACAAGAAGTTTGTTATGCGCAGGATTCATAGGCAAACAAAAAAGGAAATAAAGCCAGAAGAACAAATGCAGCCACCGTATCTGACTGGTAAGCTGCAATATATTACATTTTTGTTTGTGGGTTTAGAACCCCTATGGGTCTGTGAGCTTCTCAGGGGCTCCACCACCTCCACCATTGCAGTTGATTCCTAGCCACCCAGGGGTGCGTAAACTATCCCCCATGCAGGATGCCAAGGAACACCAGTGTTGGGATGGATGGGGCCAGGGGGAAGTAGTGGGTATGAGATTCCAACTGTATTGACCAGAGTTCACCCTACTGTCATGTGCAACTGCAAACTCAGACTGTCGAAAGTGCAAGCGGAATGAGATCTAGCAGCAATGAAGACAGAGGGAGCAGGACGGGGAAGAGAGGTTGTGCTGACAAGACTTCCTCCTGTGAATGGGAGCCATTTTGGTTTGGCAGCACCATAAAGAAGAAAGAAAATGCATTGGAGAAGGAGCAGGACGGGAGGGAAGAGGAATTGTGTTGACAGGAGTTCTCCCGAATGCTGGGAACACTCAGTTTGGGAATCTCAGTCTGTCAACACAGCAGGGCTGGCAGCAATGTGGAGAAAAAGGAGCAGAAGGATAAAAAAAGGAACATGTTTGAGGGATTATAAGGAATAGAAGATAAAATGAAGAGAGGAAATGGCATATTCCACCGATGCTCTGTTAGGGCTCGTTCACACCAGCCTGCACACCAAAACAAACCATTTCACGTGTGGCCTGGTGTCCAATGTGAGCCTGTGGTGGCCAATGATACCTTGCGTTGTTGCAAAGCATGGCACTGTTTACATTTTCTTTTTTTACTTTTGTTTAAACTTTATTAAAACATCACAGTGACAATGCATTCATTTGTGTTCACTGTGGCTCAGCAACAATGCAGTGACCAGCACTGACATCAGGTGCAGAAAAAATGCAGCAAGTCTCTTTACCCCCATTTACACTTTTACCAGAGCATTTCCAGACAGTTTTGAAGCTGGTGTTTTAGCATATTTTTTTTTTTGTGTCTGTGTTTTTCATGCCATTTCAAGCTTGAGCCTTTTTGTTTTATCCAATAAAAAGCTTGTTACTAGGAGGAGGAGATGGTTTTTAGGGGAAAAATATCACACAGAAAACGCATTCTCTAGGAAGTCCTATTGAAATTTATGAGACCAAAAACGTGCAGTTTGGTCTCATACATTTTATTATATATGCTTTCACGTTTGTTGGCCAATGTTTTCCCCATCCCAGCTACAAGCCAAAGACCCAGAGGTGATGGACAACGGGCAGAATGTTGTAATAGATTTTCAAAATCCACCTGCAAAGAGGCTCTAATGCAGCCTTACGTAACCTTTTTACTCCTAGGGAACCCTTAAAATATGTTATAGATGTTGGGAAACCCCTGAAATAAATATCTTATCTTATCTACAGCTCATGGGCCACTCAGTCGTAAAAAGGTTGAGCTGTCTCTCCACTCTATGTTTATGCCCATTATCTATCACCTCTGGGTCCTTGGCTTGTAGCTGGGATGGGGAAAACATTGGCCAACAAACGTGAAGTCATGAACTCAATATCCATATACCTCTATTTCAATAGAATGTGTCCTTTATTGTGACTTTGACACTTTATTGTGACTGCAATAAAGGCTTCATCTTATTGAATGACTCTAGAGGCATGCCAATGTTTCATACATTGCTGGCAGCAGAAAAACACAAATGCCCATGTATACCAGCCCAGACGTTGCCTATGAACATTGGATGGCAAGTGGCTGTGCACTTATGAACTACTATTCAAATATGCATAGGTAGGATCAGATGGGGGGGAGGGGGGGGGGTTAGGGGGTGCTCATCAGCTTAAGGGGTAAAGATACCTCCTGGGGCAAGCCTATTTGGGGAAAATGATAGTCGGACTGGATTTGTTTAGAAAATGTCTAGTTACTATTTCTGCTGTCCGGTTGGGCTACTGTCCTTTCATTTCGCTTGTTTAAAATTGTCCGGGTTGGAAAAAAAAATACTGTTGCGGTGCCCACCCTTCACTTTTCCCTGCACTACAAGAATTAAAGGCTTGTTAACTCTAGGGGGGAGATGATGAGTCACTCTGTATTACTTACCTTAAATCCAGGTCCAGTGCTCTCCTCTTCTCCCTGATGCTCTGGGCTGGGGACGGTCCCTTGCTGTCATCACATACAATACAGGGCCAGTGGCCCTACATTTGTATGTGAACAAGGCAAACTTGCGACCATGGCCTGTATGGCCTTAGAGGGGAGCTTCAGGGAATTGGTTGCACAGATGTCGTAAGCCTACAGGAGTAAGAAATAAGTTAAGTGCTACTCCCTATTCCTCTACTCCTAGACTTATCTTTGCATTGTGAGGGGGTCCACTGCGAGGGTATTTTGCAGTACCAAGGGGCTGTTTCCTGTATGCATTTCAGGGCATGTTTTTTATTTTATTTTGGCAGGAGTATACCTTTTTAACTTGCCTCCTAAATGGCGATAGTAGCCTTAGACAATCTGTGACTCTCTGTCCATCATAGAACTACATGTCCCAGCATGCCCTGTGGTTGTTCTTGTCTACAGCGGGTAACGAGAGCTCCCAGCTGCAGGAAGTTGCAGAACCACATAGAAAACAGACTTGGCTGCAGGCAGCTTCTGTAACCGTGTGTCACTTCCGTCCTATTGTCCTTTTTAAGTCTTGTGAGCGCTGGTTATAATTGTACTGCTGCCGAGCAGGTGACAGGCGGTGGTAATAGGGCTGGTGGCAGACTCGTACCCAATACAGATGTGATTCAACGCACAGGAACTGCTGGTAACTTTCAGATCTTTGTTTACAGGTGGGCCAAATATGTGGGCGATCACTACGGAGGAGCGGGCCAAACACGACAAGCAGTTTGCCAGCCTGAAGCCAATTGGTGGACTGATTACCGGTGAGTCTCGGAAATCTTTACAATGAAGCACAAGTATTCCATTTGTGAGGATGATTGTGTTTTATTAATGTATTGTACTCAATAAATTATTTATATAGCACTGCTACACTGTGAAAAGAAATGCAAACTAGTGCGCCTTCATAGACGGCATTTAAAGAGGAACGTCATCCTTATGTTCAAAATGACAACAAGAGCACCTTTAGAAATGGCAATCTACTGACAGATACTTATAGATAATTGCAGGTTTTTTATTCTTTGCATACCTCGTTTTTCACTTACTCCCATTCTTCTCACAGTGGCCATTTTTACTAATGGCAGATACATCCATCTCCCTTTACTTCCTGGATCTCTGGATCTGACTCCTGGAACCTGTGACAGTGCAAGTTATTTGAGATCTCGCAAGATTATGCAGTTTACAGATGAGATTTCCCAGGAAGGCACTGGTGATGTAACCTTACCAGGATGTATCTGTGAGGCCAGGGCTACACCACCAGTGCCTCACTTGACCAGGCCAGGGCTACACCACCAGTGCCTCAATTGACCAGGCTAGGGCTACACCACCAGTGCCTCACTTGACCAGGCCAGGGCTACACCACCAGTGCCTCACTTGACCAGGCCAGGGCTACACCACCAGTGCCTCACTTGACCAGGCCAGGGCTACACCACCAGTGCCTCACTTGACCAGGCCAGGGCTACAGCACCAGTGTCTCACTTGACCAGACCAGGGCTACATCACCAGGGCCTCACTTGACCAGACGAGGGCTACACCACCAGTGCCTAACTTGACATGGCCAGGGCTACATCACCAATGCCTCGCTTGACCAGTAATTGCAAGTAAAAGCAAAAATGTTTAACAAATGAATGTAATGTGATTTTCATATGGCCGTGCAAAACGGCATGCTGATTTGATTTTTAGTAAAAAAGGGGTTAAAGGTCCGCTTTAACTACAGAGAAAATTCCACAAGGTATAACTCCTGAGTTCAGTGTGACTTTAAAGAAGGGTTTTTGGTTAAAGTTTCATGTCTAATACAAAGTTTTCACTTTCATCTGGAGTGCACCTTTAAGCCGAGTCCCTTCCTTTGTACCACATTGAAATTTTCCTCATTTAAAGTGGATTATTTTTGCCGCAGGTGGAATTACAATTTAGTGCCGATATTACGACAGCACAGCATAACTTCTTAGCATTAGTACTGGCACCCCGCAGCCAGCAAGCAGACTGGAGTTTCATCAAATATTAAACAGACTGCAGCGCCGTGGTGCAAGCCTGTACTGTTCAGTTGTACAAATGAGTGACTTCACAGGACTGCTATGTCATCCCTCATAAAGCTGACTCGGGGAGATCGATGCTGTCAGCACAATCCTGACCCAGACGCCCAGCCAGTGTCTGTGTGACACATTAAAGGGAAACTGATATGTTTTGGTCAATTTCATATAATTTTTCTTTTCTTCATTTCAGTAAAATCTTTACTTGACCATTAAACATGCACTGCCTGGCCAAAAAAGAAGTCACCACCTGGATTTCGGGTTGTGTTATGATCTGGGGTTGCTTTAGTTGGTCAGGTCTGTGTTCAGCAATATTATGTCCCCAAAAAATGAGGTCAGCTGCCTACCTGAATATACTGAATGACCAGGTATTTCTATCAATCGATTTTTTTTCTTCCCTGATGGCACATTAGGCATATTCCAAGATGACAATACCAGGATTCATCGGGCTCAGATTGTGAAAGAGTGGTTCAGGGGGCATGAGACATCATTGTCACACATGGATTGGTCACCACAGAGTCCAGACCTTAACCCCACATGTACTTTCTAGAAGGGAGGATCTGGGTTGTGCTTTAATCTGGTATCTTGCTATTCTAGATAACAACTAGTAGTGAATGCCTGGTGTTTGGGTGGCTCTGTCAACACACATGTGCTTCCTGATAGCTGCATGTAAATAGACAGCCCAAATAAAAAAAACTGTCCCTGCTGCAGAGAAGAACCCTTGCTCTGTGGAAGCAGTGGTCTCCCAGCATTGGTCAGATGCACCCTGTAGCGAGTCAAACCTATCGTTCTCCAGGCGAGGCTGTATGTATATCTGATTACAGAGCTGTGTGTCTGACTCATCAGGGGGTGGACCTGGCCATTGCAGAGTAACCACTGCTTCTACACGGAGGGTAAGTGTCCTTCCCTACAGAATGTTGGCATGGGACAGCCTTTTACTGCTTAGGCCGTGTCTGTCTAAACATCACAAACTGTAAGACGTTGCAGCTTTTGCTTTGATGTACCTAGAACACATTTAGTGGATTCAAACTGAAAGTTCAATTGAGCCTTCGAAATCCGTGTGTTGACACCAGGTCTTCTCTCCAGTGTGGATACTGGAGAAGGTCTACTTTTGGACTGTTTCAGGCAATCGTGAACATTTTGCATTTACCATACAGCCCACCATGAAAGAAAAGCTGTAATTACTTATCTTCTGAAAATATTAGTTGCTTGGCTGTCTCTGGATTCAGTATTTTTGGAATCGGTGACCTGTAATGAAAATGCAAGTGAAGTCAGATCTCTTGTTTTAGATCGGCATAACTGCTTTTAATGTAGGAAACACAGTCCACCTACTGGGTGTCTCTAATTTCTTGGCATCTTCATTCTAAATCGGCATATTCACCCATTATATATATATATACCTTTCTCAGGCTCCATTCATTAAGTGCATTAGGTGTTGGAATGCCTTACTAATCCGAGTTTGTTGAGTGAAGGATAATCTCTTAATTAAAGTGAGTCTGTAGACAAATGCTTTTTTTTTTAGTTTTACGTTGACATAGAAATGGTATGAAATCCCTCACATTTTTTTTGGGGGGGGGGGGGGGGGGGGCTCTGCTTCTGT
>NW_017306321.1:1979937-1986484 GCF_000935625.1 Nanorana parkeri | reverse complement strand
GGGGGGGGGGGGGGGTGAGATTTGACTTCACTTTCTGTCCTGTCACTTCTTTGGCCAACAGCAGAAATGTACAGTTTTTCCAAGATCCTGTTGACGTCTCTGACATTCTGAAGTTATCCAAGTCTCCTTATCTGGACTTGTGACGGATGTGTCCTCACAAGATATCACTCATTTATTTTATGACTTCACATTTAGTCTTTTTGAGTAATAAGCATTCAAGCAAAGTCCATTCAAGGGAAAGTTCATGCAGAGATATACACTCACTGAGCAATTCATTGAGAACACTACACTAATACTGAGTAGGGCCTGGCCTCCCTTTGCTCCCAAAACCGTCTACATTCTTTGTGACATTGATTCTAAATTCCACAAGCATTCCTTTTTGAAATTCAGATTCACGTTGACTTGATTGTATTATGCAATTTCTGTTTACTACATCCCAAAGGGGTTTCCATTAGATTCAGATCTGGCGTTTGGCTTATCACCTGTGCGCTCCAACAGAAATTTAGATTCATCAGACTAGGCTTAATTTTCCCAGTTATCAACTGACCTATTTTTTGGAGATCTCTCTCCACTGCAGTCTCAGATTTCTGTTATTGGCTGACAGGAGAGAACCCAACGTGGTATTCTTCTGTTGAAGCCCATCCACCTCAAGGGGTCAACATGTTGTGCATTCTGAGATGCTTTTCTGCGCACCAAAGTTGTAAAGAGTGGTGACCTAAGTTACCATAGCCTTTCTGTTGGCTCAAACCAATCATTTTTGCACCATTTTGACTAAAATCCCAGGAGATCATCATTTAAAGAATTATTCAAACCAGCCCATCAGGCACCTACAAGATTACAATTTTTCCCATTCTGGTGTTTGGTGTGAGCATTAACGGAGTCTCCTGACCTATATTTGTATGGTTTTCTGTGCCACGTGATTAGATTTGACAGCTGCTTTATTAACATGTGATTAAGTGTTCTAATAAATTATTTCTATATGCATGTATGTGTATTTGTGTAATCCAGCGCACTCCCGTCAGCCAAAGACTAGTGATATGGGGGGAGTTCTTGGTGCAATCCCTGTTCAACGGAGTTCGCCCAAGCTTGTACAAAACTATGATTGACACACCCTCCTCTTGGCCCAATCTGTTGCAGCAGTGGCATTCCCTGCCCCTTTTTGAAAAGTAGCTGCAGGATGGGGAATGCACCTGCTGGTACCGATTGGGCCAGGAGGGGCAGATGCCATTTACAGTTTTGCACAGACTTGGCGAACTGGATTCAAACCAAGCCCTTGCATATCACTGCCAAAGACCCAAAACCCGAGTGCTGCAGTGAAATGATGGACTGCACAATTAAACGCAAAGTCTTAAAACAAAGGTATCACTGGAACAACATTAAAAAGAAGTATGAGCAAAGCATTTTTTCCACCATGGGACAAAGTGACATTTCGGGGGTCGTTATGGACCTCTGTCTCAGGTAGGCAACAAGGGCACTGCCTGTCGTAGGAAGGGGTCCTTAGTAGCCAAGTTATGTTGTTTAGTCCTAGCATGGCAAATAAATGTATATAAATATATATTGGAAACCGAGGCAGGCTCAACTGGAATTGGCATTTGTTAACCGTGCACAAGAAAGAGACAACCGGGAACAGTCCAGGCAGGTTTGTCCTGCACCTTTATTCAGCATGGTAGCAAGCAAACAATTTCAGTGCAGGAGGGCTTTATTAAGCAAGTCCATAGTATAAGGGCCCAGTCACACCATAAAGAGTGCATTCGGCCTCTGGAACGCAACCCGGCTGGCTCACTTTGTTTTGAGGCGGGAGGGGGCTTTTCGGTGCATTGAAGTCCACGCCCCCCGCCCTCAGTGCGGTCACTGGCACCTGCGTTCCGGTCAAGTGTAATCTGCAAAAATGCTGCACGCACTTTTTTTTGCAGATCGCACTGGACCAGATCGCAGGCACTAATGCGCCGCGCATTCCGGTGCCAGTGACCGCACTTAGGGTGGGGGGCGTGGACTTCAATGCACTGACACGCCCCCTCCCACCCCAAAATAAAGTCTGCTGGCCGGGTTGCGTTCCAGAGTCCGAACGCACTGGCACGCACGCTTTATGGTGTGACTGAGCCCTAAAACAAACAAAAATCTGCTCTTTTACGCCACTAACTAAACTCAGGTCATTTCCTGACTAACTGCTGCTAATAGCTTCGCAAAAACAGACAGGCAGTTCTTGTACCTTTTTTAGCGTTGTGTTAGCAGTCAGCATTTTCACCCGGCAGCAGAATGAGAGAGCCCTAAGCATTTGTCAGACTTCATAAATAGGCCTGTGGACAGCCGAGAATAACAATGAGGTCTGCCTGCCATCTAAACTGTGGATGTGTGAATTGAGGCTTTATTCAGCCCACCTCTGGGGTCCTGGACCCAGAACAGGACTTAAGATTTCCAAAAAACAAAAGTTTGTTTTCTCCACATCGGCTATAAACCCTGGAGCCCCTTGTCATCTGTAGGTGAGAAACTGATCAGTGGTATATGACATATAAGATATGCTATCTTCTGAATTTCCCTGAATCTGAACCTGTAAAAATGCAGATTGGGGGTTCCCATATCTTAAGCTCCACTCTCCTTCCAAAAAAATAAAAACGCAAGGTTGTCCAGCACATGACAAGGCAGTCCACCATGCTAGCCTTGAGGACAGGAAGTGAGCACATGGTAAAAAGACGCTGTCATCAAGAAACACTTTTCAGGGTCCTCACTTATTTGATGCTTCCCTTGCTATAGCAATTCACTATGCCTTTTCTCTGTATGGCTGGCCATACCTTGGCTATACCATGATAGAATTTCGGCTGGCTCACACAAAAATTGGCTCACTTGAAATTCAGCAGTGGGTGACCCTGCTGGCTCCACAGAAATTGGTTACTTGTATGACATTTATCAAAGGAGCCAAACATTTTAGGCCAAATAGTAACTGAAACCAATCATCTTCAGTCAATGTTTATGTGTTCCGATAGTGTTGGCCACCTGCTTTGCCACGAACTCAGTGGGAAATTCATCCATCCATGCTGTTAGTGTGAATACAGGAATCGGTCATTTTATTTTCATTCAGCCCTTAAAAATCTATTAGTGTACGGCCAGCTAAACACTGATGTAGTTTCCGTCACCCTCTGACATTCTGAACAGCCCATACTGCTTTCTTCCTCTCCCATCCTGGCCCACTAGGTTTTCCAGTTGCTGCTTGTGAAGCTTCCAGTACTCTATGAAGGACAATGGGGAACCGGTTGAGTTTTCTCTGCCTATGTGGAGCATCAGATCTCACTGCTGCCACTGATGGTATGCAGTCACTCTGCCACACACAGTTTAGGTTTTGAAGCCTCACAGGCACCAACCGGTCACCTTGATGACATTAGACCAATACAGGGCCCTCTGGCCGCTGACATCTTCATCTGGTAGTCTTCTTGGTATGGGGTCTTTTAGTCTTGTCAGGGTGACTTGGCTCCCACGCATGCAGATTTGCAAGCTTTAATTGCAGGTGCCAGTTCCTCTTGAAGTCATGTTCATAGAACGTGGATTGAAAAGGATGGAAATAATTGAACGTTACTGGTTATTTTATGGGTTCTGGATACAAAAGCTGTGAGACAGAAAACTGACATAACTGAACAGCGGGCAGACGGAATGGAGATTGGTACAGAGTAACTCTGATCTATACATTCTATGGAATTTCATAAGTTCTGAATACCGATGTATATGAGTCACTTTGCAAAACATGTGATGACCAGTTATACAGCTTCTTCTTTTTACTTACTTTTTGCTTAAATATGAAAAATGTGCAGAAAAGAAATGTGCTGATTTTCCAAAGCAACCAATCAGAATCCTTGTTTCATCTTGAAACAACTGGAAGTTGATTGGTTACTATAGGCACTGACTTTTCTTGCTGGCATGCTTCTCTTACATAAACCCTTCTGTGGTTAAAGTGACATTAAACCCTCAGATTTTTTAACATAAAACAATACAGTAATGTGTGCCTTACTGTAATCCATGGTAGTTTCCCTTCTCTTTGCTGCTCTTCCTTTTTAAATCCGTATCTCTTCTCATGCTGGGCAGAACTTCTGTTTTGCAGCAGACTGCCTTGTCTCTGAAATGTATACATGGTGTCTGTGTGAAGGTTCACAACCTGAGCCAGCACTGCAGGAAGAGGCACTCAGCTGCAAAGGGAAGTTCTCCCCCAGCATGAGAACAGATACAGATTTAAAAGGAAGAGCAGCAAAGAGAAAGGAAACAACCATGGATTACAGTAAGGCACACATTACAGTATTGGTTTAGGTTAAAAAATCTGAGGGTTTAACGTCACTTTAAAGCTAAATTCTGTGTAAGTTAAATACACAGGTTCAAGTGACACTACACTCAGGAGTTAAATCTTAAAGATACTTTCAAGTACCTTAACTATTAACAATACTGGAATTTATTTGTGTATCACTCGGCTGTAGATCCTCAAATCATCTCTGAATTGGTGCTGACACTGTCCTTCCTTTTGGTCCCCATGGTCCCTGTGTGTATTGTAAAGTAGTCACTGCTCCAAGCTCGCTCCCGGGATGGACTACAATCTCACGTTTAGTTTACTAATTTGTATAGAGATTGTAGTCCATCCTGGGAGTGAGCTTGGAGCGGTGACTACTTTACAACACACACAGGGACCATGGGCAGCACATTTTGAACACGTTGGGTGAACACTTGTCAAAGTGCGTGCTTTGGTGCAAGTTCATAGAAAAAGTAGGTTTGGGATAAAATGAACATTAAAAACATAATTGAACTTTGTTGTGAAAAAGAAAAATGAGCTATCTTTTATCTGATTGATTCATCGGTAGGGGACAAATAGATTTCTATATAATATGTAACTTCCGTACAGTGTTAGAAAGTAAAGTATGTGTGCACAAAAAGCAGGAGGAAACTTCCAGACTAGAAGCCTTTTGTCGGCTATCGTCCCACTTGACCTATGCCAGCCAATTGAAAGCCAGTTTAGAAGCATGCACATGTAAGGGAATAATGGGATTCTTTATATGATTTAGCTCCTCACACAGTTTAGAGCTGCAGAAAGGCAACTAGGGTCTTTTTACCACTGGTAAGACCCTTGATGGTAGCTATCGAAGGACAGGAAAAAATGGAAGGCCAATGCTTTGTCTGCCGGGATATATAAAATGAGCTAATGTGTGCACTCCTCAGTGATTTGGAAGTAAATGAAATGGGCTTTTCCCATTATTTAAAATATGTTTTCTACTTTTGATATTTTTCCCTTTGTGACGTGCTGACAAATAACTAGTTACTTCACCAGCAATTAAGGGAGGAACAACATGGCCGATGCCTTTTGGTTTTCTATTGGAAAACATTTTCGTCACAAATACACTGAATTTTTCAGGAGGGATGCTAAAAAAACAATCAATCAAAGGCTTCATCCTATTTACAGTAGATCCGATAATCCCCCGTCTGTCACATCCTCCTTGTGGTCACACTTGTGCCTGGTCATCATCTCCACTTCCTTTTTCAGAACAGACATAGAGCTTTGTAATATACTTATACCCTTATGAACTCCTTGGTCAGTGCCCTGCATGGTCTGCAGTTATAACCAGGGCTGCTGATAGGGGGGGTACAGCAAGCATTCCTGTACTGGGCCCGGGCCTCTATAAGGACATCAGGGGTGCCCTTCAGGGGATTCACACAGCTTCTCCCAACGAGAACTTCATGCAATGACTGCAGAGCTTGTCAACTACAAGTGACCCGGCTAGCTGTACTGCCACCCAGATCACTTGTACTAACCTGCGAATGTGCCGCTCTCTCTCTATGGTTTTGGGGTCCTTCGCTTCTCTGGGGGGGGGGAGTCGGGACCATGGCAAATGGTGTCAGGATGGAGAGTGGGAGCAGACCAATCTCCTCTGTGATCAATGAAGCAGGAAGAGCTGTGCTATCAGCGCTTCTTGTTTCAGAGCTGTCACAAACCCAGCTAAAGTGCCGGGTAAACGGACAACAAAGCACAATCCCAGGGTAAAAGAGGGAGGGGGCCCCTGCCAGGTAGGCTGTATGGGGCCCCATGATTACTAATAGCAGCCCTGGTTATAACAGTTGGTAGAATAGAAAAAATGGTGGTGTTGCTGTTGAGCTAGCCATACACGGTAAGATTTATAAATTAATGGATGGGGAATCTCCCATGCCGGCTGTTTTTTCATGACAGCTGGCACCTGCAGCTGTCAGAATACTTAGTGAGTTCAGCTGATTGGCTAAAATGTTGCCTGTTTCCTGGTAATTTGGCCAAAATTTAAGATGTGAGTGGCCATCATTGACTTGACAAAAGTCAGTTGATTTTTGTCAAAGAAGCCGGGTGGAAAATTGTCGGACGAATAGTGACTGCAGCCAATAAACTACAATCACTGTTTGGGTATTCTGAAAGCCGCGTGGTGACTTATTATATAGCAACATAGATACTTATATTAATATATCTAATGTATAATAAGATATATTATGGGATAAATTAAAGCTGAATCCTTCACTAACTGATATCTACATTCTTTATGGCAGTTGATGTTAAAGT
>NW_017306321.1:1967459-1979351 GCF_000935625.1 Nanorana parkeri | reverse complement strand
GTCTATCTGGGAAATAAAAAAAGAAAAGAATATATTTTTGCTATATTTCTGCAATACATGCACATTTCCCCACGTTTTATCCCTTTAAAAACACCAAGTACAGAAAAATATCTGTTCATCAGACATTCTAGTATACTAGTTTACTCCTCCCTCCCCCCCATCCCCCCCACCCCCCAGAAAAAACCCCCCAAAATGCCTTGATTTCCAACAGCCTGCCCACACACTGTGTGTAGGGAAACAGGGAAAGGTCTCTGGGATGATGTAGTTCTAGGGGGGATGGATAATATAGGAACTGACCGTTCAGCAGCTGCCCCACAAGAATTTGACATATGGTAATGATGTTACAGGTAGTAATAAAAGCTGTTTCTCTCTACAAGAACAAAGTAAAAGCAAAAATAATGCTGAGACAATCCATTGGGGGGCCTTTTGTGGAAAAAAAAATTAAGCAAAAAAGATTGTCATATTTCATTTTGATGCTGGAAGACTGCAAAGTTTTACTCAATGGTTAAGCATTGTTGTGCACTAATTCCTCACCTGTCATCTTCTTCCTCTACTAGGGGACCAGGCAAAAAACTTCTTTTTACAATCAGGGCTTCCTCCAGCCGTTCTCGCTGAAATATGGTAAGAGATTTTCATTATTACCTAGACATTCCTGTAACAACAGTAAGCCACCGTGTTTGTGTCTATAGTGCTAAAAAACCTGCAGAACAACTCCAACCAACACTAAAAAAAATAAAATTGGCTAGACTAGGGCTTAAATACGAGATAGTTACTGTAAGAGTGAGAGCATCTCCGTGTGTGACTATGGTCTATATGGTCACCTTTCTGCAAGAACCTGGTCACTGTGTTTCAGGTTTATTCTCACTCTGTGATGTTAAACCATTAAAGTATATATGCGAACCAAAACGTTTTAGTCTTATATACTGTAGAATATGGAATCAAGATTCCCAATTGACTTTTTTGCTGTGTCCTATTGGGGAGATTTCTCTACATTTTCATTCCTGTAGATACAACAAGAGATGAGGGAGGTACTTAGGGGGGATGCAAGCGTAAAAACCCAACAAAGCCTGGAGTTGACCTTTGATCTTTTGGTCACTTTTACTTCTTCATAGTTGTCAGTGGTGGATGGTCACCAAAGGGCCCCTGTGCAAGAACCTTTGTTGAGCATCCCCATTCAACTAGACCACATTTCTTTAATGTGCATACATAGATAGGTGCAGATGAAGCGTAATCTTTGCATTGCCCTTAACTCTTTTCAGGGGCCATAATGTTTAGCTAGGTTTAGACATAGTGGTATCATGATGGATCAACTGCACACCATACAGTGGTTAGACCTCATTTGGGAGAAACCCCAAACCTATACTGCTACTTAATTTGTGTAAAAGAGCAAGTAATAATATCTACATGTATATGCCAGAGTTTCAGGGCCTTTTCATTACTCTGATGCTCGGGGGGAAGACGCTGGAATTCTCCTGGGCTCGGGCTGTACTGAAACTTTAATCTTCGTATTAATATTCATTTCTCACTCTGCAGACACTGCCGATCGCATTGATATTTGATTTATTGCATGTTTAATTCATGAATGTTCTTACACGTAATGGATTCATTATTTCCATCCGTGTTTGTGGGAAGAATTCAGTGCTGCAGATAGACCTGCACTTTACACATTTTTATTGTAAATGTTTGCTGAACCCACCTTTTCCATTTGATTTTGTAGTTGATTAATGTCTCAAAGTGAACTCTCCACAACAGAAAAAAAATGCATAATCCATTTCTCATTCATCTTTGCAAAGTAACTGTTATGTATGTATTAAAAATGCATTTTCCTTTCCAAAGAACTTGGCTACACCAATTCTCTGTAGCGGATTTGGCTTGACATTCAGATAATGACATGGTGCTAAGACAATTCAGCAGAGTTCCTGGTCTACTTCTCCTCCCCAAATTAATACACTGAATACCCTTAATGAGCGAAGTCTTACAACCCTCATTCCACTTGCTTAATTTTATTATTTAAAAAAGTGACTATATTCCTATCCACATGTCTGTACTCAATAAAATTAAATATGTGTATTTACTCTGCCATTGTCATATTGAGTGTGTTTATGTTTTTTTATAGTGCAGACTTCTTGTACTCGCATCCATTGACATTAGTACTTGGCCCCAGACAAGTGTGCAGTCATTTTCGCACACATATACAGTCTTTCTGTGGTCAGTTCTGGTTGAAATTCAAGTAAAGCCCTAATATGTTTTTGGTTTGTGGAAGGAGACCGGAACACTCAGAGTAACCTTTCACATTCAAAGGGAGACCATACGTACCCACACAGATCATGTCCTATAAGCCTATGTGTGGTGGGGCACTCTGCAAGGGTTAACTGCTCATTAATGTCTACGGGACCTGTGTAAAGGACTTTTACTTACTCCCACCGGCTCCAAAATTGGTGCCTGCAGCCTCTTCCCTCCGCTCTTCTGGCAGACAGAGGCCAGCTGAAATCATCATGTACAATGCAGGGCCTGTAGAGGTGAGTGTCTACTGCTGGGGGTGCAGGGATCAGGTAAGTAAAAGTCCTTTACACAGGTCCCCTAGACATTACCAACCAGTTAATGAAATGTTTTTTTTAGACTTTAAAGACTACCTAACCTATAGAAGCTAAATTCATAAAGGCAAGCAGAGGAGAAAGCACTTGGCACCAGTTGTCACCAGTTATTTTGGTAGAGGCTGAGCTTTTTTTCCTCATGTCTCAGCTGCCCCATTGATTACTGTTGGGAGGGATATTTAAAAAGAAGCAGAAAAGTTGGAGAAAACACAGATACACAGAAGCAGGGAGATACTTGCAGTGCAACTCCCTTCCCAGCAAGGAGAACAGTGAGCAGCACAGTCATGACATCACCAAATCTCACGTCAAACCTCTTGAGACTAGCAGTCAGAGGCAGCAGTGCTTTTGATGGTCTCACATTGCAGATTTACAGCTATTAGTCTACAGAACAGTGCCTAAAATATATGTCCAGGTGCGCTGCTATTTTTCCACGAGGAAGACGAGGCGCATTTTTCAAAATACTGTTTGGCTCAAACGTTTCTAGATATACCCTATAAGACCCAAAGTGCTGCAGGGCCAGGGTGCTTAACCGAGACAGGCGTTTGTATGATAAAATGGACTGGTGACATTTTAGCCTCGAACTGGTGATTAATGTCATTTTTTACTTTCTGTGCAGTTTTGATTATCAGTTTTCCTTTCATGCAGGGCTCTGTCCGACCTCAACAAAGATGGCAAGATGGACCAGTTGGAGTTCTCCATCGCTATGAAATTCATCAAACTCAAGCTGCAAGGCCAGAATTTGCCAATGATCCTTCCACCTGTAATGAAGCAGCCACCCGTCTTTTCGCCACTAATGTCCTCCCGCTACGGTATTTCTTTCTAATTGCATTATGTAAACTGTTCATCCTCCCCATCTGGTTCCAAAGTGTTATTGTTAAAGGATAATGTCACATTCACTAAAAAGAATGACTTGTTCTTTTGCTACAGAAGAAAGTTTATAAATTATTGTCATGAAAATTTAATTTTGCAATTTGCTGCCCTCAGAGATATGGTAAAAGTGCCAGTAAATGCAAATGTTGATTCCTTGCAACGTAGCAACCTGGGTACATTCTGTACACTCTATACATTATACAGAAAGCTCATTTCTTGCTTGTAATTGATTCCTCTTGAGAAATGACCTTCTAAAATGCGTGCACACCTAAAGGGATTCCGATGAGGCTCCTTTTATTTGTTTGACACTTAGGGGGCTTTTTTCAATATCAATGCATTGCTATTGGTCCAGCAAAAACCTGTATGTATATTAGTTCTGCACAATTCAATCAGCTGTTGCGAAAATTGGGGCAAAATCGAATGCTCTTAAAGGATAATTAAACCCTCGCGTGTTTTTGCATATATCTTCTGCTAGCAAGCAGTATATATAACATTTAAAAAATAGGTTTAAACTTACCTCTGTGTCCACTGCGCGCTCCCGTCTGAAGATTCTCGGGCGGCCGCAAAGGATGATGGGGTGAGCGCATGCGGAGTAGAGATCTTCGGCCCGCACACGAGGAGAGACGCAGGGTAAGTCAATGCAGCAGCGTGCACCCGCACAGACTCCGTGGGACAGGGAGAGACCGGAGTCAGCGCTGGATCAGAGACCGGCACCAGCACTGGAGGGACTCCTGAAAACTACTGGAAAGAAGAAGATGATTGGATCAAGAGGCATCATTTAAGGTAAGTCCTTAAAGCAGCATGGGCGGGGGGAAATCTTTGATTTTAATGTCACTTTAATATTGGGCCATCTTGGCCCAATTTAGGAATCCATATTTTATACCTGGTAGGGCTAGGGGGATCCTGTAAAACACTGGAGTAGCCTGAGCTACTATAGTGCTTTACAGCAATCTTCCAGGTGCCTGTACAGGGTTGTGCTGAGTGACTACCCATCTGCTATTAAAACAGAGGTTTAACTTGCACGGCAAAGCAGCCATTCAGAGAACACCTTGTATTCATTGATAAAAAATAACAGGTGTTCTCATCAATGATTTCAAGGGCTGTGTAATCTCACCAGGGGTTCCGGGCGGTCTCCGTGGGTGTGGGTGGCGTGGATTCACAGGAAGGAGATTTTCGGCCGGCACTGTAAACAGGCGCCGTGATTCACAGGAAGGCTACGGGGACCTCGGCAGCCTTCCAGTGAAGTCCGGTGTCTGCTTACAAATTTAAAGCTGCGGGAGAGGTGCGAGGGCCACATGAAATGGCCTGGCAGACCAGATTTGGCCAGTGGCCTTATGTTTGACACGTGTGCCCTAAGGCATAGGAATAAAGCGCCGCTCCTCTATGGGTTTATTAGGGGAAAGAGAGCTGGGTGCTCTCTGGAAGGAGCGTATCCTCGCGCCAACCAAGCAGGCATATAGTAAAGGAGGAAACCAGCCGCACACTTAGGGCAGGGCTCGGTGTTACTCATGAGTTTTCAATAAACTGATTCAGCGTAGAACGGAATGCGGCTGGATTCTTCCTTTTTGATATTTTTCCTATTCACTACTGACCATAATAACTGAAGAACATTTAACCAGAAAAGAAAATAGCCGTAAGAACATTCGACTTTACACCATTCTTACAGCAGCTGTTTAATTTGCACAGAACATTTGCACGTGTAGTTTCCCTGCACGAAAGCTATGGTATTTTTTTATGAATAGACCCCATGGACTGCCTTGCCCTAGACAACATGTTTAGGTCACAGTTCTATGAGGGGATGATTACATAGCTTTTGATCTTCAGACTGTTACTTCCTGTCTTTAGACCTATTTAGATATGCTGATTGTTATCGCATTGGTGAAAGCTTGTGGTTTGTATGGCTTGGTGTATGGTCAGAAGGGAGTGTCCTGTTTTTATAGCATGACAGCAGAAACTGGGTGAGTCACCTAACTTCTTAGAGGAACTACTGTGTGAATAAAAGTTATCAGTGAAACATTGTGTACTGATGCAGTCTTGTGCTTTGCATTTTTTTGAGGTCCTTAAGGTCAGTTTATAATCCTTTTTGGTTGTACTCTGTCCTGGAACCTTGAACCTTTTAACACTCAAAATATAGTTTGCACGTTTTGTAGGATTCTATGTACCCACATGTTCCAGCATGTGGGTAGGCAGGCAGCAAAAGCAACTCAGCAACTTGTTTTCAGCCTATAAACTCATCAGCAATAACAAAACACAATTATACTCTTTTGGCTTTTAAAAAGACTCTTACCACTTTATAAAGTAGACAATACAAATATGTCCCGTATGTGTAAACCATTGTATATCTCTATTTAATAGAATAGACATTACAAACTGGTGGTTTTGGCATTTTTATATTTCTTTTGAAGCATTGTAGTGTATATATTTATAAGTATTAGACCAGTGGTCCCCAAATTGTAGCCTGTGGGTCGGATGTGACCTCTTGTTTGCACTTAACTGGCCACTGTTTCTCCCACTGACCCCAACAATACCTTACACTGACACCACTGATGTGGCATTTTTTCTTCCAACGATAGAGCATTATTCTCCCACTGGCACCATTGGTGGGACACTATTCTCCTGGCACCCTTGGTGGCACACTATTCTCCCACTGGCACCCTTGGTGGCACACTATGCTCCCACTGACACCATTGGTGGGACACTGTTCTCCCACTGGCACCATTGGTGGGACACTGTTCTCCCACTGGCACCATTGGTGGGACACTGTTCTCCCACTGGCACCATTGGTGGCACACTATTCTCTCACAGGCACCATTGGTGGCACACTATTCTCCCACTGGCACCATTGGCGGGACACTAGTCTCCCACTGGCACCATTGGCGGGCCATTAGTCTCCCACTGACACCATTGGCGGGCCATTAGTCTCCTACTGGCCTCATTGGCGGGCCATTAGTCTCCCACTGGCCCTCATTGACGGTCCATTAGTCTCCCACTGGCCCTCATTGACGGTCCATTAGTCTCCCACTGGCCCTCATTGGCGGTCCATTAGTCTCCCACTGGCCCTCATTGGCGGGACATTAGTCTCCCACTGGCACCATTGGCGGGACATTAGTCTCCCACTGGCACCATTGGCGGGACATTAGTCTCCCACTGGCACCATTGGCGGGACACTAGTCTCCCACTGGCCCCAATGGTGAGGTAACATGCTCTCTCTGCTCCAGCAGTCTAAGGATCCTTGAGTCTTCCTGTCCAGTACACTGTATATTGGACCTATGGATGCTGAGGGACATTTTATTGCCAGAACAGAGATGGAAACAAGCTGGAAGGAGAGCTCTAACAGCCAGCCAGCTGTGAGGTTCGGGTGAGTATAACGTTGTTTTAGTTTTGAAAATAACCTGGAAAGTTTTCTTACAGGTTTTATTGCTGTCTTTGCTTCCATTGAGGTTGTTTGCTCACCTTGTGTGTGGTCACCAGGACACATTGTCTTAAAATGTATGTTTGTTACTTTCTGCGTGTGCGTGTATTAACAAGCCATACATAGGTTGTGGCTGTAAATAGCAGAAGTGTATGTAGCATTTGTAATGCAAGATAGAAATTCTCGGGACAAATACAAGCCATTGTTTTACGTTTTGTGTTTAGGAATGGGAAGTATGCCAAACTTGTCCATGCCACCATCTATGCCCTCGCTCTTACCCATTGCACCCACCACTACGCTGACCTCATTGGGCTCTCTGCCACCGTTGGCTATGTCTAGTCCCTTGATGTCTTCTGTCGGCTCATCGTCAACATTGCCAAATGGAACATCCAGTCTCTTGTCCTCTTTCCCTTTGTCTTCAAGTAAGTGTTTCCTCTCCATGTTTTTCTGGTGTAAAGTATGATGATCCAGTTAACGAATTGGCATCTGATTATTGTAATGAGCTAACTGCTGAATTCGCAAGATACATTGTGAAAATGTAGGTAATACCTTTTATTGATGGTGATCCGTGTCCTTGCTCTGTGTTGTGCCCCATAGTTATGTATTTGTATGTAACCGCTATGTGGGTGAGTATACTTGCTCTGTCATTGGTACTAGAGTCAAGATGACTACTTTACAACACACACAGGGAGCATGGGGAACAAAAGTAGTCACCCTCCAGAAGGAAGGACGGTGTCAGCACCAATTCAGAGATGATTGGAGGATCTACAGCCGAGTGATACACAAATAAGATATATTTTTGTTAAGAGTTCAGGTTCTTGAATGGATTTTTAAGATTTAACTCCTGAGTTTAGTGTCACTTTAAGTGGATGTTTGGTGAACCCCTTTTGTCTCCGGAAAAGTAAATTTCACCATCAGGTGGAATTTTCAATCAGCATTTGAAAATTCTTATCTCAAAGTGTTACTACATGAAGGAGATGGGATTTAAGCTTTTCCGGTGTAGCAACTCTGGTGTTTCTGGAAATACTGGATTAGTTATGGGCCGAGTTGGGCTTTTAAGGTTTTTTTTATTTATTCTATCCTGCTTCGCTTTGTTAAAGTATTTACATTCGCTGCAGGCTGCGTGCCCATACCACCAAATCGGCTGCAGTGCCAGTACGTAAATATTAACTTAAAGCTTGTTAGTGGCAGACCTGTTCTGCTTCTGATATACAAATATCCCTGGATTATGTTGCAGTGGTGTCACTTGTTGTAGTATGAAAGGGGCCTTACCAGTAAAGGGCTTGCTGTGAAATATTCTGTGATATAAGCTACATGCTGAACCCTGTATGTGAATTTGTTTCAGCACTGCCCCACAACAGCTCACTGTCTCTAATGACCGGAGGATTCGGCGGCTCTAGCATGCAGAAGGCTCAGTCTCTCATAGACCTGGGCTCCAGCAGGTATGAATATCTGTCAGTCTGAGTGTATTATACAATGGTGATGCTGAGGCAAGAAATCATCAGAATTTTGTGTTTGAAAATGGCTCCATGTTTTCCAATGCATTGTTCCTGCAGTAGAAGTCAGTGGATGCTTACCTCTCTGGCAGGCAGCAAGTATGAACTCTGCAAGTGCTAAAGCCTCCGACAAAGATCAGTCGGCTCTTTCTGGAGCATTGAATACCTGTGTCCCGTACCCCAGGCTTTGGTTCCCGCTGGTCCAAATGTCATTACAGGACACAAGGGGCTAGTTGGAGAGACCATTGAGTTGATCTGAAAGTGTTTGGGATTTGAAGATTCTGCTGAAGGTTAAATGTGCGAAGGCAGCAGAGTTCGGAGTTGATGACTGCTAGGGAAGGGGAACAGATGGCACCCAGGAATACAAGTCCAGTCTGTGGGGGCCCCACCTTGCAACTTACACAACTTAAAGGACCTGCTACTGATGGCTTGGTGCCAGCTACCACAGCATACCTTCAGGGTTTTAGTGGGGTCCATGCCTCAACAGTTCAGGAAAAGGGGCACCTACCCAATATTAGGCAGGTGGTCATAATGTTATGGCTGATCGGTGTATGTTCTGCATTGTGAATAGATTTTAGGTAAATGTATTTTCTTTCTCGACAATTGAGGGACAGAGGAAGTCTTAGAGCAGGGAAGAGCACAGAGATAACCTCATCAGGGTGCTCCTTTATTGTCCAACCGGAGGTTAGGGCAACAAAGTCAAATCGTTTTATTCCTCAGCAGGCATGCAGGTAGCAGTAGCACCCTCATGGGCAGTGCGACAGAGATTTCTGAATAACAAGCGGCCGGACAGACTTGTAGTATCCTGGCAGGTAAAAGAGTTCACATATTTGAACTTTATACTTGTATTGCTGTTTTGCTGGAGTCCAGTGAAAAGTGAAACTCTGATGTGTTTTGGTTTGTACTTGTGGAAGGATTACAACCTTTGTCAGGTTATTATGGCGACTTCACTTCCTCTCCTGGTGACACTCTGTGTGTCAGTGTATGACGTGGTCACTAAGACAGGAAGCGGAGACATCGCTCAGAGGAACCCTGTGCTAAAAACATTATTTTTCAGCAGTTGGAGATGTTGTTATCGTTTTATGTCCGTTTTGATAGGACAGGAAGTGAGGGATTATATATCGCCACCAATGAAGCAGATAGCAGTAAACATATTGCAGAGACTCTTGCACCTATTCAGAGCAAGTAAAAAGGACAGAAATCCAACTTCAAACATAACAATGATACAATGGGGGGAATTTATCAATACTGGAGCAGACAAAATCTGGAGCGGATTTGCACTGCAACCCATACGCTTTTCGCTCTCATTTTCAAATCTAACCTCAGCAAACTGAAGAGAGAAGCTGATTGGTTGCCATGGGCAACTGCTCCAGATTCTGTCTGCTCCAGTTTTGATCAATTCCCCCCAATATGTATAACAGGAATTGTTAAGAATAATGATGGCAGCAACACAATTATGGGCTATATGATATCACAGGAACGTTGACAAGGTATTCTGTGTAAGCCGCTGATGTTTGCACACAGTCATTTGTTTGTATGTATTAATAATTCTGGTTTGTGGTATTTATAAATGTACAATGTATTTTCTCCTCTGGTTTAGTTCTAATTCCTCGTCTACCACTTCACTGACTGGTAATTCTCCTAAGACCAGTAGCCTGGACTGGGCTGTCCCACAGGCCGCCAGGCTGAAGTACAGACAGAAGTTTAATGGTCTTGATAAAACCATGAGTGGTTACCTGACCGGTGAGTCTGACTGGTAATGTGAACAGCGTGCTATTGTTTTATTGGATCTTTTACTTCTATTTGAAATATTCTGCAATCCACCATCCCCAGTTCACTGTAGCTTTGCCACCATATAGCACTGTATGCCATAATGCAGGCGTAGACGCAGCAGTGCATGTCCCTGCAGTTCCCTTCACTATTTATGCGTGCCCCCATAACAACCCACATGGAAAGACACTGGAGCTTGGGCGTCATTGGACCTTGCACCAGGACAAGGATCCCAAGCATACCTCAAATTCCAACAAGGCTTGATTGCAGAAGAAGTCCTGGAAGATTCCACAGTGGCCATCAAAGTCACCTGACTTGAACCCTGTAGAAAATCTCTGCTGGAATTTGAAGGAGGAGGTTGCAGCATGCAAACCCAAGAAAATTAGTGAACTGGAGGTGACTGCTCATGAGGCATGGGCTAAGATTGCTCAGGAACGCTGCCAGAAGCTGGGGTCTGGCTATGCATCTCATTTCCAGAAGGTCATATCCGCAAAAGAGTGCTCTACTAAGTACTAAAGATGCTTGCCATGAAGGGGTTCTATAATTTGGGACTTCAGAAGTCATTAAAAGCTGAATTTCTAGTTGAATTTGGGGGAAAAAACTTGAAACATTCGTTGTGTTGACCTATTTCAATTGCTTTTGTTTGGTTTGTTCATTTCAAACAGCTGAAAGTATGTAAATTTTGACAAAAAACCTGATTTGCAAAGGAGGTTTGAATAGTTTAGAACAAGTATCTGTGTGTCTAGTTTACGGCTAGTTCAGCTTTTAGTAATGATGACTAAAGCAGCAGGTTTTCCTCTTATTTTATTCAAGTACCTGACTGACAAATTTGATGATGATAATATTCAAAATATTCATAATAGTTAATGTTGTTGTTAACAAAAACATCATTATCATTATTATTTATTAGTAACATTGCTGAAATGTATCTAAAACACTAAAACCTTTATGATTTAGCCCAGGATTGGGTGAAACGCGTTAGCGGGGCGGACCTGAGGCTGGACTTTGTGTAGCTGTGTGATTTCTTCATAAAAGATGTTTCCGGCGACACATGGAGTGCGTCCGGATGTTTTATTGTGTTGACGATTGCTGAAATGTATGCTGCATTTGTTTTTCAGGGTTTCAAGTGAAGAATGCACTCGTACAATCCAACCTTTCCCAGACCCAACTGGCCACTATATGGTAATATAGACATGCATGTTGTTTTCTTCTTGTGGAAGTGGGTGCTGAGCTTTCTCATGTCTTCATTTATTTTATATCATGGAGAATGTATCCGGGTTGTTTGGCTTTTTGTTAGAGGAGTGACGAGAAGGCCGAGGTTGGCAATTCACGTTTAGATTTCTCTCATTCAGCTCAGCACTGAATAGCGTGGATGGAGCGGTCTTCACTGCTGGCTATTGCATTCAGACACTTGCCCCCTGCAGTGGTCTGAATTCCAGAGAACAGTGACTGCATCTGATTGAATGCATTCGTGGTTCAGCCAGCAATTTTCCGCCTGGCTGACAGGGCTACCCATGGCATATTCCCGCCTGATTGGCCAACATTCAGACTGTGGGGGGCCAGATTTAGACAGTTGTCACCGAGATAGGATGTTTTCCCCTCTATTCCTCTTCTAGTGACAACATTTGAGATCTTCTCTCTCTTACAGTCCCAGTAACAGTGGTAATGAGGTCACTGAGAGGGTGAATCTCCCCTCAGTGGAACACAGACAGTGATTACAACTTCAAGTGCAATTTTTTTTTTTTTTTTT
>NW_017306321.1:1952959-1967445 GCF_000935625.1 Nanorana parkeri | reverse complement strand
TATAGAATAGATGTTCGCACCTGTAGTAGGGCTCAGCAGCAATAGTGTACAGCACTTTGTCCTGATGGGCTTTGCAATCATGTGATCACCGCAATTATCTAGATGAGATATGTCACCAACACACCAGCATGAAATGCTGCAACATAAATAGGCTCGCTCCCTACCTCATGTGACAGGGCTGGGCCAATCACCAGGCACCAGGCAGATGGGAGCGAGTCACATGATTAGCAGTGTCCCGCAAGTTTTGAGTAATTGTCCCAGAAACTGAATTGAGCTGTGGGGGTGTGAAGGAATGGGGAGCATGTGCTGCTGGGAAGGAGGGAGAGTAGAATTAATCTGTTTGCTCTGCATAGATAAAGGAAAGTGTCACTTTGAATGCATGTGAAGAAAAATGATGAGAACAGGGGTAGGAAACTCCAGCTGTTGTGGAACTACAAGGCCCAAGAGGCATTGCAAGACTCTGACAACCACAGGCATGACTCGCAGAGGCATTATGGGACTTGTAGTGTCACCACTGGTGGAGTGGCAAAGTTGCCTACCCCTGCTATAGAGCTTCCTTGGCTTATTGTAGTAGACTGAACCGATCATAGAGAATATCGGTGGCATACTGCTCTCCACACCGGTGGTCTCGGTCCAACAACCTCCTCCAAAATATTTCTGCACCTCGGAGAACGTCTTCTGTTTGTATCAGCAATAGAAGGGAAGCCCCAGTCATGAGACCGGATGTGAGCAGGCAAAGTCACATACCCTGCAAGACATGATTAGAAACAAAGGAAGGAAGGCAGGCCGTGTTTAGGGAAATCCTCCGCTGTTTTCTGCAGAGCCATGTACAAATAGCAGAACTTTTATCTGGGCAGAGAGGAGACGCTCAGCGACAAAACACGGCCAGCTAATCAGAAGAGAATGGAGAGAACAGGAAAGCTAACGTTTCTCAACATATGGAGGAACTTTCTGCAACCTGCACATTTATATGATCCGCTCTTCAACATAATGATATTTAATATAAAAATGTTCCACGTCCTGCAGGATATATCTTTGCATGGTTTAGATTTCTGCATGCTGGTAGGCAGGCAGCTCATCTCTTTTGCCTCGGCATGGCTGCTCAAGTGACATAAATGGCTCATGTTGATGGTAGTTCTTTACAGACGCTGCGTCTGCTGTTCAAAAGAATGCCTTTGGCCTGCTTTTGTCTGCAGTTTAAATAGGAGATGATGTGATCTAAAAAATGCAGCACAAAGCAAGCCAGATCAACGCACCCTCTGAACTGTCATGTGTACTGCTCTAAGTCAATGAGATTCTGCTGACCTATGATAGACATGCATTCCAATTGCATGGCAAACGCAGGAAAACAACACCCATCGCCATGAGCCATTGTAGCTCTAGAAAGGCCAGGGCTGAAGGACTTCTGTTGTTGTGAGAGTAACTGCATTGATGCTCTGAGGGTTCCCTCTAGTGTCTATTCTAGGGATTTCTGCATTTAAAGCAATATAAGGAAAAATATGGAAGAGCAAGCTTGTAAAATGGGAAAGTCTATAAAATTGAGTAAGATATGTGTTCACTGAAAACACACTAGGCTGTACCTTTTAAAGAAATCTGAAGTGAGAGAAATACAATGGTTGGCATTGCTGACAACCTTTAAATGCTAGTTGCCTGGCTACCTATGGCCTCAGCCATTTCTGAATTACTGATCCAGAAAACGTGATCTGTAAGCTTATTTTGGGTTATTTATTCAGAAGGTGCTGAACCCACTGGATTGAAATGACAGCGCATGCAGAGCAAGCAACAGGTTCACTTACCTGCCACCCTCCCCATCTGCACATATACTTATCTGACCTTGGCACCCCCCTTCCCCCATCACCACGCCATTCATCCACTAGGAGTGAAGGGAAATACCTAGTCCTTCGGAGTATTGGGAGCATGTGACTTGCTCCCCCTTCTCCCATTTGGCACTGGTACTTGGTGATCGCTCATGCACCCATTGCTGTCCTATAAAGGCGGGGAGAGAATTCTTAGCGCTGTGTAAGCTCCAAGGGATTCTTCTCTTCAGTCCCTAATGGCTGAACATAGTGGCGGAGCAAAAGGAAGGCGTCTATACGCACCTTGGGGCGTGCCACAGTTATACTTTGCACAGGGAAGGCTCAGATTTATGTTAATACTGCAACTTTATAATGTTATGCAATGGAATAAAATTGCTCTTTTCTCTTCTGCCAGGTCTCTTGCCGATATCGATCGTGATGGGAAGCTGAAAGCAGATGAGTTTGTGCTGGCAATGCATTTAACTGACATGGCAAAAGCCGGCCAGCCTCTCCCGTTGACTCTGCCCCTCGATTTTGTACCCCCTTCATTCCGGTATGTACTTTTTTATTCATATAAAATTTGTAGGGCTGCGGAAATTAACGATTAATTACTCGCTTAATCGTTAATTTTTGATCAATTAAAATTATTGTGATCAGTAATGAAAACACTCACCTCTCCGTCGGCTTCCGGGTCTTCCAGGAGTCCCGTCGGAGATCCGGTGACGTCACGGACATCGACGTCACCGGACTCCTCCCCCCTTACCTTCTTTAGCCGACGGAGCCACTTGGGCAAGTGACCGATCGAAAGTTCGAACTTGTCGAGTTCTGCGACCGTCTGACTTCCCGTTTCGTTACAACTAAGAGGTTTGCCCAAGAAACTTGTTCTGCACGAGCGCCAGCCAAGGCATTGGTCTATACACATACACCACAGCAATGAAGTAATAAAATGAGCTAGGATCACAGTAATCCAGCACGTTATTAATCTCACGTGCCCCACTCAAGCGGCGGGCATATTGAGTGGGGCACGTGAGATTAATAACATACAGATCCAACTACTTTTCAGCTAAAAGTGGTTGAATCTGTATGTGCGTTTATAATTAATCGAAATTACTCGATTTAAAAAAAATTTGATTAATCGAAAACCAAAATTTTAATCAGTACCAGCCCTACAAATTTGAGAAGTGAGAAGCAGATTTTAGGGGACATTGACCCCTTCTTATTTGTTCTCGTTGTGTAATATCTTCCTGTCTAGTTCCTACCACAGTCATATGCATATATTATTGTATTTTTAGCACTTATGTCTTGCGGCACTGGGGTCCTTGGTTTGAATCATGGCCAGGATCTTATCTGCATGGAGTTTGGGTGTTCGCACTGTGCTTGCATGGGTTTCCTCCAGATACAAGACATGGTGGTAGGTTAATTGGTTCCAGTATGTGTGTACAATTGGCTATGGCAGGGCTGGACAAATCCCAAGAGCCAGGTAGCCAAGGCTCCTTAAAAAATACAGGTAGCGCCTTACATCTGAGGTATTCTCCCGTTGTTAATTGAGCCGGCTCTTAAAAAAATCCTTCTGGCTCTTCAAAATGAACGGACTGGCTCCTGAATTCCATATTAATTTGTCCACCCCTGGGCTAAGCGCATGAGCTATCATTTCATAAAGACTATGGTCCACTTCCTCAGGAAGGACACCGGATAATAATCTACAATAAATACATACAAAATTAACATTTTATATAATAAATGTCATGTTTTCAATGCAGAAATTCAGGTCCCTTACATTATTACAGATTGTGTGGATAGTTACTTCTCTGATCTGCCGCAAGGCAGCAAGTGGTCTCTCCTGCAGTTTATCTGTAGAGTTCAGGCTCTGGTAACGGAACTCCGGTACAGCACAAAGTACTGATAAGAGATGGGAACGAGGCCTGTGCTGCTTCCTTTTATATGATACCAACTGCTTCTCTTTAAAGATACTCTAGGATCAGGACAAAAAGTATATACAGGCAGTGCACAGCTGTAACTACATGGGCTGTACCGGGTGTATGAGGAGGGCAAGGTAAGTACACTAGCAGCTAATACACACGGTAATCACATGGGCAGTGCTGGGTGTATAAGTAGAGCAAAGTGAATCCACTAGCAGCTAATACATATGGTAACTACATGGGCAGTAATGGTATATGAGCAGGGCAAAGTGAGTACACTAGCAGCTTATACACAGCTGTAGCTACATGGGCTGTGCTGAGTGTATGGGGAGGTCAAGGAGAATATGCTAGCAGCTAATACACAGCTGCAACTACAAGAGCTGTACTGGATGTATGAGGAGGGCAAGGTGAGCAGACTAGCGGCTAATACACAGCTGTAGCTACATGGGCTGTACTGGATGTATGAGGAGGGCAAGGTGAGTGCACAGCAGTTAATACACAGCTGCAACTACATGGGCTGTACTGGGTGTATGAAGAGGGAAAGGTGAGTGCACTAGCAGTTAAATACACAGCTGCAACTACATGGGCTGTACTGGGTGTATGAGGAGGGTAAGGTGAGTACCCTAGCAGCTAATACACAGGTCTAACTATGTGGGCTGTACTGGGTGTATGAGGAGGGGAAGGTGAGTACACTAGAAGTTAATACACATCTGTAATTACATGGGCTGTGCTGGGTGTATGAGGAGGGCAAGGTGAGTACATAGTGATGCCTAGTTAACTGGCAAAGGCACTTCTATATACTCCTTCTACCTTATTGATGAAGGATTTCATCTTATTAAAGGAGAACTATGGGGGTCAGTGTTTTTCCCCATAGTTCTCCTTAGGGTAACGGGAGGACACAAACTAGCGTCCTCCCGTTACCCTAAGCTCACTATACCGCGAGCTACAGCTCGCGGTATACTGAGACGCCGCAGCTGGAGCGGATCACGACTTACATGACGGGATCCGCCCAGCTGCGTGAGTGACAGCTGGCTCTGCCTATCTAGAGGCAGAGCCAGCTGTACCCTCCCCCGTCCGTTCCGCCAGTCAGCGCTGGCAGATCGGAGCGGGGAGAGGGGAATCCAGCCCCTCCCCCTGTCACAGCAGAGAGCCGTGACAGGATCGAGAGGCGAGCGAACCCGGTATGTGTTCGCTCACCTCCCGATCTACTGAGCCGACCTGTGACAGTCTCATTGTCACAGGTCGGCTAGAACTATGAGGTGAGTGAAAAGCACTCACCTCATAGTTCTCTAAGTGCAGTGACACATTGCAACCAATCCTTTTTCTCTCTGCTGAATTCAGAACAGTTCTAGAAAGGTTCTGATTATTTTCTTTTAATTGCTGCAATAATCTTTTCATTCAGTATGGTTGTGTGTGTGTGTGAGATGTAATATTGCCAGCACACAGCTCCAGTGTGGAGTTTTGACATCAAATGATATATAATGTCATCTTCAGTATAGCTGAACGTTGTGTTGGCCCTTTTAGGCATATTTACATGCTGTTGTAATGTGAGTCCCTGTATTGTTGACCAGAAAAAGACATCATGCATCTGCCTTTAAGAGTCATGCCTGTGGCCGTCGGAGTATTGCAATGTCTAAAGGGATTTGTAGTTCCACAGCAGCTGGAGGGCTGGAGTTTGCCTATCCCTGCTGTAGAAGATAGTCGCCTGCATGCGATAGGCAGGCCATCATACTGTATGGGAGCTGCAGACAGATGGGCAGTCTTGAAAAGAACGCTGGATCTTGTTGGGTTGCCAATAAAGAAATGGCTGCACCAGGCAGTGAAGAGCCACTAGGGTCTGTTTTTTCTTTAACTATTATTGAGATAGGCGGAAGAGGATATTTTTTTACTTAAACCTGAAGTGATCTATTAAAGTGGACCTAGAACCAAACAATTTTTTCATGTTACACGCATGCGTGGCAAGTAATGTGTAAGCGTATCACTTCCAGCTATTTATTATTTCTCACACAGATCACAGTACGCCCCCTTGTCAAAGCCTTTATCTCTTTTTCTTAATAGACGGATGGAGCCATCTTTGTTCAGACATCATCCAGGGTCAGCATCTACTTCCTGGACTGAGATGCTGGCTCAGAGGTGTTAGCATTGTATAAATGCGGGTGCATGTGTAGTTCTAAAGCCGTGACACACTGCACACGAAGCCGTGTAGAGCGAAGCAAAGCTGTCAGGCATGGAGCTATGCTTGCTCGCATCGTGACGCACGGATTTATACACGCAAGTTGATTGGCTGAAGATGACATTTTTCACCTCTGCACGCTCAGCTATGCGAGCTTTCGCAAGCTGACGTATCGTAGAGAAAAATACTTGACACACTGCACACGAAGGCAGCGTTTCACCGATCCGCTTCGCGTGCAGTGTGTGTCAGTGCCTGCCTTAAATGTCTGCAAGAGATCAGTTTCCTTCTGAAGTCTCTCAACCTTTTTGTGACTGGCTGCAGAACTTTAATGTTGCAGACTGATGACATCATCTTTGCCCTAGGCAAAGTCACTGGACTTCAGCTAAAGGACTGCTCTTTAAAAGAGTTGTGAAGTCCTAGCTCATACTATTCTGTTATACCATCAGCATTGTAATAGGAATACATACTAGAGTTGGTTTTGGTAATGCAATCAAAGCTTACTTTGTGCAGATATTGGTGTTTTCAAAGTCTCATTTATTTGATTTTTTTTTTTTTTTTAGTGGTTCAGATTTCATCAATGGAACACTGCCCACCTACCATCTGATGCAGGAAGAGGATCCCCCTCAGAAGAAGACAACAGGTGATATCTGCAGTCTAGATAATCTGATTATTAACCTCTTTCTAATGCTGTTCATGTGTTCTGGCCTAATCACTTTATAGGTATAATGACTGGTGATGTCTATGTACATGGACTGTAGTATCTGGCTTAGCCAGGCGTGTCTCGTCTTGTGCAGAAGACCTTGCATGGTGCCAGTATATGAAATGTAACTGTTTGCATTGAGCTTGTGTGGGTTTCTTCCAGATGCTCCAGTTTCCTCCCACACTCCAAAGACATGCTGGAAGGTTAATTGGCTTCTGTCTAAATTGGCCCTGTATGCATGTGAGATAGGGCCCTTAGGTTGTGAACTCCTTGAGGGCAGAAACTGTTGTGAATGTACAGTGTGTAAAGCCCGGTATAAATTTACGGCACTATATAAATGCCTCTAATGAATAAATGTGCTGATTGTTGTCACTTCTTGTGAGGACCAGGCTTTTGGAGGGCCAAGAACTGTGCTGTATCTGTACACCATATGTGTCTGACCTTCTTTCTGAGAGCATGGACCTGAATTCTGGTGGTGCCTTGGGTGGCTCTACTGAAATATCTAATAGTACCCAACTATCTGGCCTATTTGCTATGCTTCTTCATGTAGGTCATGCCCTGTGGTTCGCTCTTTGTGTATAAACAAAGCTTCTTGCAGACTCTCTGCTGATGAACTAGGCCTTGCATGGTATGGGTGTGCTTTTGTTTTGGCTATTTACGCAGAGAATCCAGCTTTGCTTTCTGTTTTTGTACTTGCACACCTGATAAGCCACGTTCTTTACAATAAAACATCTGTGGCTGGATTTTAAAGCAACCTTTGAAGAAAGGAGAAAGGAGAACATGGAGAGAGGTAACCAAGAACTGGAGAAGAGGCGCCAGTTCCTGCTTGAGCAGCAGCAGAGGGAGGCTGAACGAAAGGCTCGGAAGGAAAGAGAAGAACAGGAGCGCAGAGAGAGAGAGCAGCAAGAGCAGGAACGCAAGAAGCAGCTGGAGATGGAGAGGCGTCTGGAGAAACAGCGTGAACTTGAGAGGCAAAGGGAGGAGGAGAAGAGGAAGGAGATTGAGAGGAGAGAGGTCAGTCCTCTATGTGATAATGAGACTCCTGAACCTTTATGATATCAGATTCATGCTATGTTTTTAAACACATAAAAAGGAGGCTCCAACTGGTTCTGTGGGCAGTTCAGTTTTAGACCAGGAGTTCTAAACCTTTTATTAGTACAGGCTCCCAATAGATTGCACAGTATGTCTCCATACCCACGCCACTGGACTGTCATCATCATCGGTCCTGTTCGGTACCAGTATGACGTCAAAAGATGTCAGTAGCTTGATGTTGCTTAACATATAGATAGATAGGGGCAGAGCAGTTTAGAAATGTATTTTATGATTATTCTTATTTGTATAAAAATTAAAAATAGTTCTATACTCCCATCATTTGGTTCCCATGACTCAAGGGGTATGGATAATCACAGTTTAGAACTCCTGGTTTAGACTGCTGCAAAGTCTGTATCATTATACTGATGGATCACCAGAACTGATTGGTTATGTCTAAACCTGATGGGTGCAGAGTATAGAAAGCTGTCGTATAATAATTTTAGTTGAAAGAGTTTACATATCTACCTGCAGGCAGCAAAGCAAGAGCTGGAAAGGCAGAGGCAGCAAGAACTGGAGAGGATTCGCCGCCAAGAGCTGTTCAATCAGAGGAACAGAGAGCAAGAGGAAATCATCAGGCTGAAGTCTAAGAAGAAGAGCTTGCAGTTGGAGCTGGAAGCCCTGGTGAGGAATTTGGAATGCATTTTGTGTTCCTGTAATCTATACAAAAAAAACAACAAATTGCTTGAGTACAATGTTCTTCATTCTGTATAAATGCTATTAGAAGAATGCAAAAAAAAGACTATGGTGGGAGTACTTACCAACACCTGGGAGCTCTCTGCTCCCATGTTCTTAGTACTGCCATTGTCACACTAAGGGGTTAACCTTGGCCCTTTTAGACTTGCGACTTCTTCAGAGACTGCAGACACAGGGGAAAGGCGCCTGGGATACAGGTTGTATATATTTTATATGGGTTCTCGCAGTGTTTGCAGCAAGAGATATTAGAACCTAAGATATCACCTAAAGACAATGACGCCACTTGCAATCCTGCCATTGGTAGCAACATGTCAGAGGCAAGATCACTAGGAGAGCAAAGAAACAATACCCCGGCTTCTCTAGTATCCCTTCTTCAGTGGCCAGACCAGCAAAGCATCCTTTGACCCCTGCTTGTTAGCAAGACAGGTTCTGAGATTTCTGGCTTGCAAGGGAGCAGTAGAAGTAGAAGCAGATGAAGGTTGTATTTAAAGCAGGACTATACTTCCCCTTGCTCCTTTTCTGGTGCCAACATCTTGCCTGGTCTTCTTTTGAGTTTGTGATATGTTGCCATCTTGATTGGCCGCGCCAGGATGACACGATGCCAGCACATGTGCAGGGGAGTTCAACAATTCCAGCACCTGACAGATGCTGGGATTGAACACTGAGCTCCCCATGCACAGCTCAGTGTACATTCTACAGAATATTGCAAACAGAGAGAGCAGTTAATTTATAAAAATAATGCCCGTCATATAGCCTGGCGGATGCCATTTGCATGGCACTGGCGCACCTAGATGGTGCTGACAAGTATAGGAATTTACTGTACTTCTCAGTGCCATCTAGGGCACTAATGCTGTGTGAACGACCAGGCGGGGCCGAACGTTTATAAATAAACCCCCTCATATGCCTCTTCTGCAATAAAAAGCCTGCCTGGTCGCACATTTTCATATTCTATGTAAAGTTCTGCTTTAACAATCATTTTGCTAGTGAGCGGCCACCAACAACAGGATTGCTGGGTTGACATTGACCTAAGGCAAGACTTTTACATTGCTCAGTGGCAAGAACTATCCTGCCAAAACCACTACTGTGTTCCCTTTTTTATACAACATATTGTTTTGTTCAATCCTTTTTCCCCCTTAATTTAGGAGGAAAAACATCAGCAGATCACACTCAGGGTCCAGGATGTCCGAGGTAGAAAGCAAATTAAGAAAAATGAGTTGGAAAATATAGATAACAAATGTGATCTGGGAATTATAGAGATCAAGCAACTCCAGCAGCAGCTCCAGGTAATTTCTCTGTGCATTATTTTGTGTCTATTATTGTTCTGTTCCAAATGTTTCTTTATCATTAGTATTATAAAGCAAAGTCATGCACTATAGAACATGAGAATGTTGCTTATTATACAAAACTCCATTGTCTGCCCGATGGATCTTCATGATCTACCAGCATCAGCTTTGAGAGCTACTAGTAGATCACGATCTACCTAATGGGCACCCCTGTTCTAGAGCTTCAGAATTGTTGACCTCATCCGTATTTTCTTTTCTCACACCATCATCTTTTTATTCCAGGACTATCAGAATAGGTTGAGCAGTCTTGCCCCAGAAAAGCAAGCCCTGAATGAGCAGATTAAACAGTTTCAGATGGTCACTGTGACTGGTGAGTCATTTTTTGCATCTTCCTTTTGAATATTAGATGTTGGTTGTGGCAAGTTCCGGTATCGGGGTAAGTATCGGAGCATTTTGACGAGTATTTGCCCCAAATACTCGGTATATCGGTATTGGTACATCCCTAGCTAAAACTATTTCCGTTCAGGATAGAGTAGTCTATTTTCTTATATTGCATACATTTCTTGCACTTGTTATAGATCAGACGTGAAAATCCATATCCTTTTTAGCTATAAAAGAACTATTAAGCGCAGCATGCATCTGCCATGGGGGGGGGGGCTGCATCTGACTTGTGTTTCCGCTGATTGCCATGTTCAATTTGTGACAGATAACTCTAATGCCGGTTTGTTTGGCCTTCATAAGAAGACGGCAGAGAAGGATGGCATATGCCAGAGGCTGCGGGAGCAGCTGGATGCTCTGGAGAAAGAGACTTCCTCTAAAATCAAAGAGATGGACTCCTTTAACAACCAGCTGAAGGTAGGCTCACCACGGGCTGTATAGGACCATGATTATGCCGCTACTGAATATTCTTGTCCTTATTGGCTCTGATCCACCAATCGGATTCAGTCTGATTAATTGTCATATTTCACCGCAAGCTTGAATCTGATTGGTAGTTCATGGACAAGAAAAGGGGTTCATTTTCAATGCTTGTTTGAAACTGAACTCCAGACAGACAGCTAGATGCACAGAAAAAGAGTTCCTTGAGCAGAAGACCTGAAATGTATTTTTCTGCAGTTAAAAGAGAACTATGGGGTAAGTGTTTTCCCCATAGTTTTCTTTAGGGCCACGGGAGGACATATACCAACCTCCTCCCGTGACCCGAAGCTCAATATATTGCGGGCAATACCGTGAGCGCCGCAGCCGTGACGGATCCCGACATTACTGTCGAGATCCGCCCAGCTGTGTGAGTGACAGCGGGCTCTGACTATCTAGAGGCAGAGCCAGCTGTACCCTCCCCCGTCCTTTCCTCCACTCAGCGCTGGAGGATCGGAGAGGGGAGCGGGGGGAATCCCTGCTCGGAGCGGTGGCTGACACGGCTCTCTGCAGCGAGACGATCGACAAGTGAGTGGATCGGTGCATGTTTCTGCTCACTTCCCGATCGATAGAGCCGACCTGTGACAGCTTCTTTGACACAAGTCGGCTCTAACTAGGATGATGAGTTAAAATAACTCACCTCATAGATCTCCTTTAAGTAACACTTACAGGTCTTGTCTCCTTCCCTTGCCTGTGACTGGTCAGGGAAAAGAGAAGCAGCCGATGAGTTCATCTCTGTCACTCTGTTGTCTGCTCTGCATGTTCCTTATTAGAACATGACCAGATCAGCACAACTGAATGGCTTCCTGTGCTCCTGCTTTCTTCCCCACTCTGAGCTCTGCTGTACCAGGTACTGCAAAAGGCTGATACCATGCCAAATTCAGGTACTTAACAATGCTTGCATTGAAAAGAAAACATCCGTGATGTATTAAAGGAGAACTATGAGGTGAGTGCTTTTCACTCACCTCATAGTTCTAGCCGACCTGTGACAATGAGACTGTCACAGGTCGGCTCAGTAGATCGGGAGGTGAGCAAACACATACCGGGTTCGCTCACCTCTCGATCCTGTCACGGCTCTCTGCCGTGACAGGGGAGGGGCTGGATTCCCCCCTCCCCGCTCCGATCCGCCAGCGCTGACTGGCGGAACGGACGGGGGAGGGGGCGGGTACAGCTGGCTCTGCCTCTAGATAGGCAGAGCCAGCTGTCACTCACGCAGCTGGGCGGATCCAGACATAATTGTCGGGATCCGCTTCAGCTGCGGCGGCGGCTGCAGCTCGCGGTATACTGAGCTAATCGTGACGGGAGGACACTAGTTTGTGTCCTCCCGTTACCCTAAGGAGAACTATGGGGAAAAACACTGACCCCATAGTTCTACTTTAAAGAACACAAAGTTTAATTGATTGTTTTTTGTCTGCCTGAAGTTTAACTTTTATCTACTGGATTATACTGGATTTATACATATGTTTTATAAAGTTTTGTTACCTCCACCATGTAACTGGATTTTCACTGAGATCTGTGTGATTTTACTGTTTTTCCTGAATATCTATTCACTGGAATTACGATTTGCCTGATTCAGAAGATGTGTTGTACATTCACCGCAGACCTGCTTTCTTTGTTGGCATTTACCATACTCCCAAGTTGTGAATATTAGAATTATTGATTGTGAATGAGCCAACATTTTACCCTGAGCTCCGGCCTTACGCTTATTTTTGCAAAGTTGTACCGTCTCCTCTCGTGGACTGGAACTGACTCTGATTTCACTGCACACTGCAAGCTTCTCACAATGAGGGGATTTATCAAAATTGGAGCAGACAAAATCTGGAGCAGATTTGCACTGCAGCCAATCAGCTTCTCTCTCTTATTTTAAAATCTTACCTGAGCAAACTGAAGAGAGAAGCTGATTGGTTGCCATGGGCAACTTCTCGAGATTCTGGTTGCTCCAGTTTTGATCAATTCCCCTTAATGTGCATTAGAAGCTGCAGATTGGACTGGAACTGACTCTGATTTCACTGCACACTGTGAGCTTCCCACAATGTGCATGCAAAGCTGCAATGAGTCATTACCTGGCTGGAGGATGTCTAGGGAGGATAGGATCTAGCCCTATCCTCCCTAGCCTGACTGTCTCGCCCCTTTCATTGATTGGATTTCAGTCTTTCCAAACATAGAGGCTCAGCGTCACCTGTTGGTGTTAGCCCAGCTTCCTGTTTTCAGATAGTCATTTAGAGCCCCCTTCCAGCCCCTCCCACCAGCCATGATCTACCTGCATTGCACAGAGAAGTACAAAGACCCACTGGTGATGTTACTGGGTCTAAAATAAGGCCTGTAATGAAAACAAGTTTTATTTAATAATTTAATTTGCAGAATATAAGCAGAGTAAACTTCAAGTTTATTAATTGGGCCCAAAAAAAGATTCTTATGTTAGTTAACTGAGGCCCAGCATCCCCATTGGGATGAAAAGGCGCAATATATGAAGGATTATAAACGTAACTTTTTCATCTTCACATACTCCAATTGACCCAAAAGAAATAAAGTGATGATTCGAAGTTCCGACAGATCTTCATTGCCGTCTGTCTCCACTCACCTCCTCTTCCGGTCCCTAGGACAGGAAGTAAGGGGAAATCTCCAAGAGACACAAACATCACAAATGTTATTTTTGACATCTAGAGCCCATTCATACCAGGGCGGTTGTGTATCAGCGCGGTTATGCGGCTGATTTCAAAAAGGAGGTTTTCTGAGTTTTTAATTGCATTTCAGCAGCGGAAACGCAATTGAAAACGCCCACAACCACGCTGATCAGTGCGGTTCCATTGAAAGCTGTATGTAAACCGCACTGATCAGCGTGACAAAAATAGTGCACGGAGTAGTTCGGGGGGGAGGGGGGGGCGCGTCGGATCGTGTGGACATAGGCGGTCCCATGAACGGTCCCCATAGCAATGTATGGAATCGTTCATGTTGGCGGATCCGCGCGGCCACACCGCCCCGGTGTGAAAGGGGCCTCAGAAGCTCTTGTTTTGTTGCTGTGTGTGTTTGTTAGGGGGATTCCCCTCACGTCCTGTAGCAGCAACACCGTCAACTGTTGGTTGGTGTTTTGGATAATGAAAGTACCTGGCACTTTTTTTTCTTACATATGTTCCTGCAATGTTCTGTATAGTTGGTTTTCAACCCACACTGCTGGGTACTGACTGTGCTCTTCATTACCCAAACCTTGGGGTGACTACTATGCCCCAGCTATGTATCCAAATTGGTAGGTGGAAATGGACTCCCTTGTTTTACGTAAGGCAGAACCTGTGAGGGTTGAAGGATGGAAACCACTATGGTTGACCTGTTTAAAGAGACACTGTCATCTACCCATTTAGAGAGATAGCCCACCCTCCCCAACAAAGTTTACTCACTTATCCCCGCTCTCTAACCAGCTCTTCAAAGCAGGAGTCCACCATAAGTGAGATCTGGTGTCTAATGGTGTCTCAGCTTAACCGCCTGGATGACATCATTGCCCCCATGTGACCATGGTCAGATCTGGTGTTTGACCTCTGTCGCATGGGGAAGGTCCAATGTTTCCCCATACCCAAAGCCCTGCTCCATTAGAGCAATGGAGTGAGGGTTTTGATGCAGCAGAAGGCAAAGGAGCAAGGATAGATGAGTATACCATGCTATAGTTGGATGGGCTGTCATGAGGTACTGTAACTTTTTGCCTGACTGGGTAGTTGGCTGGTTCTCATTTAAAAACCTGCAAGTCCCATAGCATGCCTGACCGACATGAACCCATAATTCGCGGGTGGGTGCTGCAGTGACCACAGATGGCGCTGTAAATCAATCAGTAGAGGATGAAGATGTCACCGGCACTCCAATATTTGCTTCACATGGGTACATGCTTGTTCAAGGTCCGTGAATCCCTAAAAGGCCAGAATAATGGGGGGG
>NW_017306321.1:1944525-1952906 GCF_000935625.1 Nanorana parkeri | reverse complement strand
ATGCTTGGACTCTGCTCCTTTAAACATATGTTAGCAATTGCAGGTGACTTTTTTTTTAATTCTCTTACAAGAGAATTCTCAGATTTCCATCCACCCAGCCCAATGTGCGGTTCACATGGTTCTCAATTGCCTCCTTTTTGTACCAAGAGGTATTACACTTAATGGCTTCTCTGTCTGACTTATCTTGCAGTGTGAGAATATGGATGACTCTGTTCTGCAGTGCCTTTTGTCTCTCCTCAGCTGTCTCAACAATCTCTTCCTCTTACTTAAGGTTAATTCAATTTCTATGTCCTCCTCACCTGTCTGACCTTTCACTCTATCATTTCTCGCTCTTCATATCCTGTGTGAATGTGAGTTGTAGTAACCATTTGGTCTCTGAGATGTGAACACCTCAAGTGTCCTTCATCATTTTCCAATACTTAATGACCTTTCTAAAATTCTTGTGACTTGCTTATCTCCTTTTGCAGAAAGATGAAGGGTAAGTAGGACCACCAGTGACATACATTTGGATGATGTATCATGTTCTGTCGCAAAACTGGGCAATTTGTACTACACATAGGAAGAAAAAAAATACATGACCGTGGGTGGTTACCATCTAAGAAAAGTGCAGGTCAAAATGATCTGTAAGTGCAGAGATATACAATACTGAGTTAAAATTGTATCTCTCTGTTTTTCTGGTAAGATCAAGCCTGTCCATTACCTTGCAAACTTCATTATTGGTCTTTCAATGCCCTAGGGAGCCTTAATGGTCCATAGGGACCCTTCGAAGGTGGCACTTGGCTGGGTAAAGCGTGACTTTACAAGCAAATGTTTAAGAACAGCTGTACTTTTAACAAACTTTTGTAAATACCCCCCCAGCCTTCCTTAACTAACATGCACTAACACCCCCACCTCAATGTCTTTCTTACCACTGTAGCAGAGCCACATCCTGTGTAATGTTAACATCTCCTCAAGCATAAATCCCATTCGGAGTGGACTGTGCACTAAGCCCTCATAGACTTGTATGGGGCCTTCCCAGGTGCTGGAGAATCACAGGTCCCTTTTTAGACTTGTATGTAGTTATCCTGGGCACTGGGTTGCAATAAGCCCTCGTAGACTTGTATAGGGTCATCCTGCACACTGAAGCTGCCTTAGTCCCTCATAGTCTATAACTCACTGAACTCTTATAGAATTGAATGGGGCCATTCTGGAGCCTCATTGAGCTTTTATAGACTTGTATGGAGCTGTCCTGGAGGCTCACTGAGCTCCTATAGACTTGTATGGGGCCAGCCTGGATGCTGGAGTCGCAGTGAGCCCTTATGGACTTGTATGAGGCCTTTCTGGACACTGGGGCCACACAAAGCCCTCATAGACTTGTATGGAGCCATCCCTAATGCTGGAGCTGCTTCTAATATGGAGTCGCTGGGGCTTCTTCTAAAGAGAATTTCTGTCTTCTGGGGTGAAGTAAACATTGTGGCTATGCTGCAGAAGTCAGTAAAAATCTGGGGTGGTGGTTGTTCTGGCAAGTTAGTTATGCAGGGTGGAGGGAAGGGGGATCAATAGACTAGTTTGTTTTTAGTAGTACACTTTACATTTTGCAAATGGCTTCTACTTTTATTTGTAGGCCTGTTGGTTGTTCTGACGAACAATTTTACTAAAAGTTACCTCTGCCTATGAATTTAATAACATCGGTATTAATTGCCAAGATTTAATGGAAAGGGGAACTCCAGGCAAAAAGCTAAATGCAAAAAAACAAACTTATGTGTTCTGTTTTACCGGATTTAAAATTCTATTTGGTCGGTCTTTTGGTCATTCTTGTGCTTTACACACCACTACATCACTGCATAGCCAGGCAGGTGACGCCACTCTTATTCATTCTTTGTTCGGTGAACAGGTAAGTGACACAGCTGCATAAGGAAGTAGTGGGGTCACCTGAACCTGGTTATACAATGTGAAAGAGGTGTATAAATCTCTGCTACCTAACCAAAATTACAAACAATTTGACAGATAAAATATCTCACATATACGTACTTCAACTCTATTTAGCCGTGGCCTGTGGATCCGCTGTAAAAAAAATCTTATTAGTCGTTTAGCTTTCAGAAAAAAACATGTTGAATGAACGTTCCATGCATTTATTTATTTTTTGCTGGTATAAAAAAAATAAAAAAAAAATAATCTTGTCTGATCATTTGCGTAGACATGGATTATTGTTGGCTTGCTGTAAGATGGTTCTTCTGTCCAGTCCTTATTCAGTCGAGTCCATAATTTTATTTGGTCACACAGCTTATGTGGGGTTACCTGCCCATGTGCCGCCATGTCAGTGCATGTTGCAAGAGGCAGCTTCCATTATGGTAAGACGGTTCCTATTGCTGCCCTTCCTTTCTAAACCTGCTGACTTGTTTTCCCTTCATTAGGAATTAAGAGAAAGCTACAACAAGCAGCAGACTGCACTCCACCAATTGCAGAAAATCAAGCAAGAAAAACTGCAGGATCTGGAGCGCAAAAAAGCTGAGATGGCTCAGAAGAAGAAGGAGGACGATGAGGCGGCAAGGTAACACAATCGCCTTTCAATTTCAAAATCAGGCAAGGAGTCTGATTGGTTGCTATGATTTAACCATTCCATTTTCTGTGCTGGCCATACATTGTTATATTTTTTGTTCAACCTCAACTAAAAATATATAATGGATTCCTCCATCCACGCTAAACAGCATGGATGGATGAATTTTCCTGCTGGGCTGTCGTATTCACATAGTGGTGGGTGTGCCGCTGTCAGAATACCCGAACAATGGCGAACTGATTGGCTGTCGTGACTGTTCACCCAAACATTTTCCGACTGGCTCCTTTGTTTTTCTCATCAAAGGATGCTGGACAGAAGGGTGGCAAAAGGGCCACCTACTGAATGAATTTTGGTGTGTTCATCAAGAACAAGCTGAAATGTTTGAAGGGTTTGGTCAGCTTTAGGCCGGCTGTCAGTAATGAAGGGTGATGAGAATTCTGTCATCCTAATTTTCATTCAAATAGAATTCTGATTTTGGGATTTGTAGAATAACATCCATAGTCCATCTAGGTTCTCTCTGTGTGACAGCTAGCAGCTGACACTGTATGCAGATACTAGCTGTCAGACCGGACTGTCACTGGCAGCTCAGGGTCCCCACAAACGGGAACCAAAGTGACTCCTAATTATGTGATCACTATGTTAGCTAAGACATAGTGATCACATGAAGGCAGGAGCATCATTCACAAGAAACAAATCTTCAGCCTGCAGATGCCACTGGCTGACCAAAAGTTGTGACTATCACACTTGTAGGTGCTTATTGGATATTCCAAAACCATAGGTATCGACAGGGAGTTGTTCCACCCCCACCCTTTGCCTCAATAACAGCCTCCAGTCTTCCACAAGATTTTGGAATATGTCTGTGGGTGTTTGTGCACATTCAGCCAAAAGAGCATTTATGAAGTCAGATACTGATGGTGAAGGAGAAGACTTGACCCACAAACGGCTTTCCAAACCACCCCAAAGGTGTCCAGTAGGTTTGAGGTCAGGGTTCTCTGCAGGCCACTCAAGTTCCTCCACACTAAACTCATCAAAGCATGTCTTTATGGAGCTGGCTTTGTGCACAAGGGCTCATCCATTTTGGAAAGAAAAGGGCCTTCCCCAACCTGATGCCACAAAGATTGAGGAGCACAATTTTTTTAAATGTATGCTGTAGCATTAACAGTACTGTGTAATATGGGGGGGGGGGGGTCCCAATACTATTGGTAATATAGTTATTGGTGTGAGGACTAGGTGCCTAAAAACATTTGGTCATATAGTAGAATTTAATACTACCATTTCCATTTTTATAGTCTTGATACATTTGTCATCTCTTAGGAGAGCAAAACAGGAGAAAGAGAACCTGTGGAAGGAGCAAGTAAAGAGGGAGGAAGAGGAGAAGCAGAACCGCCTAGGGGAAGAGCGTAGAAAGGAACAGCTGCTCCTGGAGAAGCAGAGGGCAGAGGAGGAGGCAGCCAGAATTAAGGAACGGGAAGCCCAACAACAGAAGCTGGCAGAGGAAAGGCAGAGAGAGGAGGAAGAGAAGAGGAAGCGGGCTGAGATTCAGAGGGAAGCTGAGCAGAGGAGGAAACTGGAAGAGGAGAAACGCAAACAGGCCGAGCTCAAAAGAGAAGCCGAGGAGAAGAGTAAAGCGGAAGAGGAAGAGAGGAGACGCAAAGAGAGCATTGCCAACAAAGAGCCAGAGAAGAGATTCTCCAAACTCAGCATAGATGAGAAGTTTGCTGACAAGCTAAAATCTATTGGTGGGAGACAAGGAAGCACTAACAAAGGTAGATAACCTGTTAATCCTTTAAATGTTTTCTTTGTGGTTAACATAAGTGGGGGAGTGGTGCAATTTTCTCCATGGTTGTGGTTCATTATAATCATTGTATGATGTCTAAATCGTAGTGTTTGGGGAAAAATAGGAAAAAAACATATTCAGTACATCTCTGCAATACATGCACACTTCCCTATGTTTTATTCCTTGCAAGTACAGAAAAACATTAAAGAAAAAAAACTGATTCTGCCAGAAATCCACTGAGATCCTAACTTTCGATTGCCTGTGCTTCACTGAAAATTCCAAGCAGTTCCATCAGCCTTGCCCAGTTCTCTCCTGTTGGACTCGCAACACCTTCCTCTTATGGAGATGAGGAAAGGGAGAGGTGTTCTGTTGTCCGGAACGAAAAACGGGGCAGGGCTGGTGACACTGCTGCGTTTTTACAGGGATCAAAAATGGTGAAATGTGCTCGTTTTTCAGAGATCTGCTAAATGAAAATATGAGATCCCCTTATCTATAAGCCCACTACACTGTTATTAAAAAGTTGCAAAGTGAAAGCCATAAAATAAGAAAAAAACATTAACTTTATACCCTTGCTTCCGGACACTTCCTTTAGATGATGGTGACATTGGTAGGCTTCATGGAGGGATCCTGGGAAATCGGAGGATTGCAAATCTCATAAGGAGATGCTTCATTGTGCAGGAGCGCATTGTCACATGATTTTAGATCCTTGGCTTTCCCAGTATCTTATGAGTGGCCCAGTAACGTCAGCCTCATATGTTGATTATGGTTTACAGTTCTACTTTGAATTAAACATTAGTCAAAATATACGAGGGTGAGGCAAAAATTATCCGCACTCTGGCTGTAGAATTTATTTTAATCATCTTTCAGAAAAGACAAATACATAATTTTTAGACATAATCTCCTTGCTTTTCAAAACATTTTGTCCATCTGTCCATAAGCTTCCGTATTCCCTCATTAAAAAATGTTTTAGGCTGAGCTGTGAGCTACGAATGCACCATTGTCTTCACTTCTTCATCAGAGGTGAATCTTCGTCCTCGTAGGGCTGCTTTCAGGGGACCAAAGCCATATAATCCACTGTCACTTGTCTGTTCGACAGAATCATTTCACATGTACGCCCAATAACGGGGATTTATGAAAACTGGAGCAATTTTCCAGGACAACCAATCAGCTTCTCTCTTCAGTTTGGTAGCCATGCACAGCTGCTCCAGATTTTGTCTGCTTCAGTTTTGATAAATTCCCCCCAATGTTGTCATCAGCCATGGACGTGGATGAGCCTCCGGCTCTTTCTTTATGGCTAACACTTGTGCATCTTCCTTGAACTTCTCTATTCATTCATATACACTACTTCATGACAAAACACTTTCTCCATACTGCGCACAATGTGTTCGATAAATAACGGCACCAGGTACACCATCAGACCACAAAATAATCACTGCACGCTACTATTCTTTCCTGCAAATCACCAGTGTTTTCTCTCACCGCAGTTACAAAGGAACTGACGTCACACGTTCACACCTGGACAGCAGTGACTGGGGAGACAGTAGTCTTGAACGCAATGCGCTGATAAGACAGAAGTTTTAATATAACCGGAGTGCAGACAATTTTTTAACTCGCCCTCCTATATCCTCCATTAGGTGCATGTAAATTGGAACAATGTAGGGAGAAGGAAGTAACAGTGTTGACAGTGTTTTTGTTTTTTTTAAATCAGATATTATTTATTTGTTTTGTTTTTTTCCTCTTCCGTACATTTGTGAACATTTACAATGAAACCACAGCCCAAAACAACTAACGGAACAAAAACAAGAAAAGAACAAAAGAATAAATTGACGGTGTTTTAAAGTATAGCATTTGCACGCTAAGTTTAGGAATAGAGCCATTCGAAAATGTCTTCTATTTTATCATGCGGTTCTGAAATAAAAAGGATGGCGGCTCTGTAATGGCTTCTTTTATCAATCTAGGCCCTGTCTCTGCAGGAACCTCAGAGAACAGAAAATCTTCTGTGTTTGTGAATTACAAAGCGCTGTACCCATTTGAGGCCAGAAATACAGATGAACTGAATTTCAATGCGGGCGACATACTTCAGGTAATGATAAAAAATGCATAGAACCATAAGAATATATATTGTGAGGATTCGCTTCAAATGCTACCACATTCAGTACACTTCCACGCATAAACAAGTTCTTTTTAGGGTGTCCTGCCCACTTTTATTCACTCACAACTCAAGAGAAAAGTCAAATACAGGTGTTCCCTCGCAGGGGTTTTCAAGCAAAGTATCATTTAAAAAAAAAAAAATGTTTTCGTCTCACTGACTTCAGGTAGGTCCTTAAACAAAATATCCACTAGCCACACAGGCTGTATTCAATGGGCTTGCCCCTTTGCCCCACAGGCGGATTGCCACACAGGCTTCGGCTTTGCCACACAGGCTGCTGCTTTGCCCCACAGGCGGATTGCCACCCAGGCTGCGGCTTTGCCACACAGGCGGATTGCCACACAGGCTGCTGCTTTGCCGCACAGACGGATTGCCACACAGGCTGCTGCTCCCCAGTCCACCAGCCACACAGCCTGGTTCTAGGGTGGGGCTCTTCTCTTAGGAGGCTGGAACTTCTTGTAGAGGCCCTAACAAGCCAGCTAGCTTCAGCTGGGCTTGTTACCTCCGAGCCTCCAGCCCTCTCAGCACTTCCCCCTAGAGGAAGAACTTCATTAGTACACCTGAACACAGACATCCCCACCTGCCTGCTGCCACATTATGTACACCAATTACCGATACTTTTTTTTCTTAGTGTCGTGACAGTTTTTCTTGGCATTACAGACTAATGATTTTAGGACAGTGGTGGAGCGCCAGGGCACGGTCCCAGCTTCAAATGCTGCACCCCTGGTAGTTCTGCCACTGACTCCAAGCTGTAGAGGGACTATAAATCTCAGGAAAACATTATACAGCCATGCAGAATACCACCAGCTATAGAGGACTACAAATCCCAGCAATACATTATACAGCAATGCAGAATAATACCCACAGCTAGAGAGGACTACTTATTCCAGTGATGCATTACATATGCAATGCAGAATAATATGAAGCTACATACTCTGTGCTGTTCCGGGGTGCCGGCCTGATGTCTCCAGCAGAGGTTCTCAGGTGGCTAAGACCCCGCAGAGCCCACCTGAGAGCCCGCACAGCCCACCATATACATCAATGACGAATAATATGATGATGCATACTCTGTGCTGCTCCTGGGTGCCGACCTGATTTCTCCAGCGGAGGATCTCAGGTGGCTGAGCCCATCTGAGACCCCACAGAGCCCTCCTGAGAGCCCACCATATACAGCAATGCAGAATAATATGAAGCTACATGCTCTGTGCTGCTCCAGGGTGCCGGCCTGATGTCTCCAGCAGAGGATCTCAGGTGGCTGAGCCCATATGAGACCCCGTGGAGCCCTCCTGAGAGCCCACACAGCCCACCATATACAATAATGCAGAATAATATGAAGCTACATACTCTGTGCTGCTCCGGGGTGCCGGCCTGATGTCTCCAGCAAAGGATCTCAGGTGGCTGCGCTGGTCTCAGGAGGGCTGTGCAGAGTCTATGGGCTCTATGGTGTGCTGTGCAGGCTCTCAGGTGCTTGTGCGGAGTCTATGGTGGGCTGTTTGGGCTCTCGGGTGGCTGTGCGAGCTCTATGGTGGGCTGTGCTGTCTTTCAGGTGAGCTGTGCGGGGTCCGTGGTGGGCTTCAGTTTAAGAATTTCAAGTGCAGGTATCAGTGCCTAGTATTGGGGCATTTTTACGAGTATTCATGAAAATGCCCAGTATAGGCACCCATATCGGTATCGGTGCATCTCTAATATACATCTCTGTTTACAGTATATATACGATATATAGTAGATTGTAGACAAGATTATAAAACTGTCACAAAACAAATGTTGGGACTGCCATTGTTAACCTCCTCCTAACAGTTGACTTTATAACTTTAGGATTCCTGACAGGAGGACACAAACTAGCGTCCTCCCTCCCCTGACAGGAGGACACAAACTAGCGTCCTCCCGTCACCCTAGGCTCAGTATACGGCGAGCTGTAG